>NW_005361652.1:2465418-2475939 GCF_000412655.1 Myotis brandtii | reverse complement strand
AAAAAAAAAAAAAAGGAAAAGGACCAGTCAGAAATTAAGCATACACTGACTGAAATAAAGAATAATATACAGGGATGCAACAGTAGACTAGAGGATTCTGAGAATCAAATCAATGATTTGAAATATGAGGAAGCAAAGAACACCCAACCAGAAGAGCAAAAAGAAATAATACTCCAAAAGTATGAAGATAGTGTAAGGAACCTCTGGGACAACTTTAAGCATACCAACATCTGAATTATGGGAGTGCCAGAAGAAGAGCGAGAGCAATATATTGAAAACCTATTTGAAGAATTAATGACTTCCCCTATCTGGTGAAAGAAATAGACTTACAAGTCCAGGAAGCACAGAGAACCCCAAACAAGAGGAATCTAAACAGGACCACACCAAGACACATCATATTTAAAATGCCAAAACTATCACTTAGAATGAAATGTCAGATAAAGAGCTTCACAGATAAGAAAAAGCTAAAGGAGTTCATCACCTCCAAACCAGTATTATATGAAATGCTGAAGGTTTTTTCTTTAAGAGGAAGAAGAAAAAGATGAAAAATACATATCTATCAATTATTGATTCTAAAAGTCAAATAAGAAGTCTAATGAACAAAATAAACTGGTGAATAAAATAGAATCAGAAGCATGCAAATGGAACAAACTCACAATTCTCAGAGGGAAGGGGGTGAGGGTTGCAGGAAAAGATTAAACAAAGATCTTATATGCATGTATGCATTAACTATGGACCAGACAATAGGGTGATGAAGGCCTGGGGTGGGGCTGGAACCAGGTAGAGAGGGCAATGGGGGAAAAAGAGGGACATCTGTAATACTCTCAATAATAAAGATTAAAAATGAATAAAATAAAATAAAATAAAATAAAATAAAATAAAAAATGAGTCATTGAGTCTTACCATAAAATTTTTTGACTCAGGATGGCTTATTAGGCTCCAGAAAGATTGTATTTTTTAAGCTCTACAGGAGATTCAGATACACAGAGCAAAGGATGAGGCCCACTGGATTAGCATATAAGAAATTTGAAGCCATATGGGTTTGAAGCCATGTGAGATTATGCCAGGGTTGTGTAGGAGAGAAGATCCATGAGCCAGGTATAATGGTGCTCAATGATTTTTCTTTAAGAGGAAGAAGAAAAAGATGAAAAATACATATCTATCAATTATTGATTCTAAAAGTCAAATAAGAAGTCTAATGAACAAAATAAACTGGTGAATAAAATAGAATCAGAAGCATGCAAATGGAACAAACTCACAATTCTCAGAGGGAAGGGGGTGAGGGTTGCAGGAAAAGATTAAACAAAGATCTTATATGCATGTATGCATTAACTATGGACCAGACAATAGGGTGATGAAGGCCTGGGGTGGGGCTGGAACCAGGTAGAGAGGGCAATGGGGGAAAAAGAGGGACATCTGTAATACTCTCAATAATAAAGATTAAAAATGAATAAAATAAAATAAATTGAGGCCCAGTGAATTAGCATATAAGAAATTTTAAGCCATATGGGTTTTGAAGCCATGTGAGATTATGCCAGGGTTGTGTAGGAGAGAAGATCCATGAGCCAGGTATAATGGTGCTCAATGAATCTTGCAAGTGACCAGAAATCAATAGGTGACTGTGACAAGGAAGGAGAGGGTATGGTTGAACCAGATGTAATGAGGTTGGGAAAGGAGGGATTTTACACAAAGATGAAAAGAGTGCTACATGTCTTCTAACAGTTAGGGTCTATTTAGAATTTTAGATATCAGTGTACAGTTTGGAGTGCTTTGCCTGGAAGGAAAGCCTGGATATCACAGCTTGCTTGGTAGATCTGAAATAATGAAAGTTAGGCATAGTCTGCTTCACCTAGATGTACAGCTAGCCTTTTGCTTAGGAGACAAAGACCCTAGCTTCATTGCTACATTTAAGAGAGATGATGGGAAAGTAGCTTAGACAAACCTCTATAAGATGGGCCTGTTTGGAGGAGGGGGGGGTAAGTGGATAAAGTCTAGAGCATTTCTCTGATAGTTTTTGGACCTAGTAGTGTATACAGAAACACATAAGAGCAATTAATTGAGCATCCATTATATGAAAAGTGTTCCCATCCTACCTGCCAAGAAAGAAAAGGTACTTTCTCCTGAAAGCAGATAAAAAGGGAAAGAGAAGTTATTTGACAATGTTTTCTGAATATTTGCAGGTTGGTGGTATATTGACCCTTAGTTTTGAAGTAAAGTTTGCCAGGAGCTTTCACTCAGTCTGGTGTTTTTACCTAGGCATGTGAGACACCCTATCCCCATAAAACTTACAGACTCTACATAACTAATGGAAGAGACATATATGTGGGCCAGTGGTTTTTTTTTAATTAATATATCATCATCATCATCATCACCATCATCATCTATAATCTTGGAAAGAGCCTGCGGTTTTAATGTTAGACAAGCCTGTATTTTATGGCCCTTAATTCTTAATGTTGTACCCCATTAGTCAAGGTAGGTGACTCATCTTGGTTCTAATCCCCTTCACTGTAAAATAAGGATAATAGTAATTTCTTTACACCATGATGGGGATAAATGACACAATGTATATAAATGCACATAGCACATAGTAGGTGGCTCAAAAGTTGTGACTTCCTGACCAGCCCTTCTTTAGTTGCTCTTCCCAATTTCACTGAATCAAGTGAAAATTCTTTTTTCAATTGAGTCTTACTCTAATTAATGTGTTTACTAATTGTTATCTTCTGTCAGTGGGATAATTTTAGCCTCTAGCTCATATATGCATTTGTTATTTCCCTTCAGAAAAAGTATTTGAAAGGGAGAACCAATTGACAGCTAGACTATTGATTTCTGGAATGAAATGTGAGAATAAAATTACCACTCAAGCTGCATTTTTTGTTGTTTGATAAATATCTAAATGGTGTATATAAAAGAAAAATATGCCTTGTGATTTACAATGTGATTTTTGTATATGACTCTGATAATCTTACTTTCAAGACCCACATGTAAATTTCAAGTCTTAAAGGTACCTTGTCTAATTGTAATGAAAAACAAACAAATAAACAGAAATACAATAACTAAAATGCTTTGGCTGATAAACTTATTTTTAATAGTAACTAATTTATATGGCCAAGGGGGATTATGTTTGTAATGCCATACCCTTAAGAGCTGAGGTTAAATAAGTGAGTGGAATAAGTTATAAATGAACTGAAAATTGGCTTCTGTTCCAGCCCAATGCAGTGGTCCATGTTTTGTAATGAGCCCTAGTTGGCAAGGTAACGCATGTCATCAGGAGGAGCTCTCTACAGACTGCTCCATTTGTCACTGCTGTCTGAAGGACACAGCGGGCTGTGAAAGCTGGTATTCTGCAGAATGTTTATGGTACTGCATGCATGCCATGTTCTGTCTTATCAGATGTAATTTAATAATAAATAAAAATTGTTAATATTATTCTAGGGTTGTGACACAACCTGAACAAAGACAGGAGAGTTTATGCTGACACTGGGATAGGAGCAGATTGGATGAGGGGAAGAAAAGGGTGGATGCTGAGAGATAATCTCTATTCATGATAGAGTGTTCGTCTGCATGGCTTTTTTTTTTTTTTTTTTTTGGCATCCTTTGGTCTGTTCCGTGTAGTTCAATGTGGTAATTTTTCAAACTGGTTACTCTTTATTCCCCATGCCTTCACCCTCCTTTTAAAAAAGACACCAATATGCATAAAGAGTGAACAGAATCATCACATGAATTTTGTTGCAATAAACAGGAACCAGCCTTATGGAATCAGTTCTGCCATTTGCCTCCAGAATTGTGAATGGTCAAAATTCATTAAAATTTTGAAATCTCATTACCCCTACTAAATGTTGGGATGCTTAAGACCTTGATCCTTTATTCAGGGTGATTAGAGGTTATAGCTTACATTTCACATTTTCCAGATGGGGAACTGAGGCCATGGTGGCAGTGGACATTGAGGAGTTTCGTTGTTCCTTAAGGCCACAAGTAGGTTTCTCAAGTGGCTCAGGCTGTGGACTGCCATTGTTTTTATATGTAGTCTAGAGGCCCGGTGCACGAAATTCGTGCACTGGGGGTTGTCCCTCAGCCCAGCCTGCACCCTCTCCAATCTGGGACCCCTCAGGGAATGTCCAACTGCCAGTTTAGGCTCGATTGCACAGGGATTGGGCCTAAACCGGCAGTCGGACATCCCTCTCACAATCCTGAACTTCCGGCCTCCCAACCGCTTGCCTGCCTTCCTGCCTAATTGCTCCTAACCGCTTCTTCCTACCAGCCTGATCACCCACTAACCACTCCCCTGCCAGCCTGATCGATGCCTAACTGCTCCACTGCTGGCCCAAGCACCCCCAACTGCCCTCCCCTGCCAGCCCGGTCACCCACAACTACCTTCCCCTGCCAGCTTGATTGTTCCTAACTGCCCTCCCCTGCAGGCCTGGTCCCCACCAACTTCCCTCCCCTGCAGGTCTGGTTGCCCCCAACTGCCCTCCTCTGCTTGCCTGGTCACCCCTAACTGCCCTCCCCTGCTGGTCTTATTGCCCATAACTGCCCTCCCCTGCCAGGCATCTTATGGTGGCCATCTTGTGACCACATGGGGGTGGCCATCTTGTGTGAGGGTGTGACAGTCAATTTGTATATTACCTCTTTATTATATAGGATTTGCTCTTTGTTGTTCATGATTCAGGTTGAGAGTGAACTAAATGGCTATTGAGGGGCTGGGAATCTGCTTTTCTGCTTCCAGGTTCTTAACTTTAGGAGGACTAAAGGGCAGGGTCCATGTCATTCCTCTTCACCAGTATATAGCATGGAGACTGAAATAAAATATATGTTCAGTAAATAATTGTTGAATAAGTAAATGTTATGTAGTGAAAGGTAAGTGGGTTTAGGTGGAAATCATCCTATACCTTTATGTAGTCTACTACAGATCACTGAATGTCTGTTGAATTAGAGCCAAAGGAAAGTGATACCCTACATATGGATTTTCAGAACAGCAGGTATTAATCACTCTCCCAGGGTGAGTGACTTACCATGAGTGCCCATTTGGTTAATGGTGGAGCTGCAAGTCTAAAGTAAATCTGCTGTTTCCCAATGCAGTGTTCTTGTCAACACTCCTTACTATTATCACAAATCAACAATGGGAGTATTTGCCTCAGAGCTACAACTCTATTTCAGTGCTGGAAAATATCTCAAGGACTTTGTGAACTTGTGATGGGCAATCAGCCAACTTGCCTGTATGTGAGGGTCAACCAAGTATGAATGTATTAACTTCATTTCTAAGTTTAAAATATTACAATAGAAATGTAATATCAGATGTTTACTGCCCACTTCTCATGGAACAGACAGCATAGAAGATATTGGAAAACATAGAGAAACATTTCATGCCTTTCAACAGTTTGTGGTTTTATACTGGAGATAACATGAAAGTGTCTGACACCTTTAGAGAACACTCTCTGATACAGAAATTTTGAAAGTATGACACAATGTTTAAGTGGTACTGGAGTTCAGAGAAGGGAAGGATCATTAAGTAAATTTCTTGTGATGACAAGAGAGTGGCTTTGACAGACTTCAACATGTACATTTTGTTGCAACTCCTTCCTTTCCTGTTCACACCTTTTTCAACAAGTTTGGTGGTTGTAAATTTAATAAGTTGGGCTCCTATCTTTATTACTAACTCATGTTGTTGACTTCTCACCCAGTAATTCCAAGGGAGGAAGACAGGTGATGAGGGTTCATAATGCAATAACCATTTGGATACCTACATCTTAGGGATAGAGATTTTTGTACACGATATTATGGAAATAGGCACTGCTTGCTTTGACACCAATTTTATTTAAAAACAAGCTATGTTTTGAATGTGTGTGGAGGGATTTATGCTGTCCTTGATATAAAAAATTATGTTTTCATAAATATGTGTATTTGTAAGTAGTGTTTTCATGAGGGAATAGGTGGATAGAAGTGTTGATAGTGCTAAAGATTTTCCCCATGATAAAAATTAATGCATATTTCCCCTTATCATTAAAAACAGGCAAAGAGTATTAAAATAAGATGCTTTTACTTGAGTTTAAAGAATAATTACTCTGTAATCACATTCCCTTTTCTTTTTTCTTTCTTTGAGTTATTTAGCATGTCCTATATGAGGCCATTTGGCTGTGCTGGACGACCATTTCTTTATGGACCTCCACATGTTGCTGGATGTGGAGTAGTTCAGGGAATTGATGGAAATGTGGCCTTTATTTTCTCAGTAGTCCTTTCTTCCAAATGAACCTACCTCATAGGAAAGTATAAAGTCATCTGTGGGAGGGTATTTGCGAGGGAGTTTCCCTTATCTGGAGTCAATTGTTTCAGCATTCTGGACTGGAGCACTGTGGGTAGAGGGGAGAATATGCTCCTTTGTGCCTTCCCAGACTGGCTTACATCAGGGCTGCTTAGCATATATTCTGAGCTGATATCACTGGGTAAAAATAGTTTTTTTTTTTAACCTCAGAACTAGATTTAAGAGCAAGTCAACTCTGAGAAAGAGCCATTTTCAGTAGCTTCATTGATGAGCAGAGCTGAGAAGAAATCATTTGTTTTCACGAAAGGGAAAATAATCTTTAAAGCAAGACCTCTTCCCCACCTTTTTTTTTTTTTTTTACACTCCACAGCTGAATTTTCCTCCAGTAAATCTTAATTCCTCAAAATCCAAAGCTATTATGGCATTTGTCTCTTTTATTTCACAATGTAAAATCATAGCAATAAAAAGTGATGAATTAGGTTATTAGAAAAGGGACACTGACAGTGCAGCGGGAAGATCATAGAGACGAGGGCCTCTGGTGAGCAGGTCCGGCCACAGCAAGTGGACTAGCAGTTTGTGCTTTGTGAGTACAGCCAGCAGCAACGTGATGGCCAACTCAGGGCCCAGGTTCTGCATCAGCTGCAGGAAGCTGGCACCACTGAGGGGCAAGGGTGAGGATACAGGCTGGCAAAGAAGCAGGTTGTCATAGGGAGACATCTGCAACAGGATGTGGGGTCTTTGTGGGGAAGCGAAGGGGATGTTGTGAATGAAGTGAGTTGTACGCTTCCAAGGGGAGGTGGTGGGAGCCTGAAATGGAATAGCAGTAAAAGAAGGTAAGGAAGGCGTGGAAGGCAGGGAAGGCAGGCCAGCGGTATAGCACAGTGATGGCGCACCAGCTGTGCACTGCTGGGCCCCCAAGCACCAGCCTCTTTCCATGGTGCTCAGCAGGCCCAGTGCCCGTGACTGCTGCTCCAACAGCCTGCCCCTTGGGAACACCTTGTAGAACTGCAGGGCGGCACTGTACACCTTATTACCAGCTGCACCTGTCAACACAAAGGTGGAGAAGACAGGTACCAGGTATTTGGTCTGGGCAGGCCAGCACTCGATAGTGGCCCCCATGGATAGGCAGAAGATGGGCACTGACTTGGGCAGCAGAAATGTCACTGTCCTCTTCTGGGTAACAGCCCAGCAGCTCTGCCTCATACATAAGTGTGTTGGCCTTGGCCAGGCCCACCTTGTAGCACAGGTACATTGCTGAGTCCCACATGCCAGGGTTGAGGTTGTGGGGACGTCGGCAGTATGAAGAGTGCCCTAGCCCTTGCTGGGCAGCACCAGGTGGAGATCAGTGAAATGGGTGGCATGGCCAGGCCCAGTACCTGCATCCCTGAGCCTGGATTTGCTGGAGTCAGTGCTGCATCATGTTGGTCTCAATGAGGTGCACAAGGCTATAGGGATCCAGCTAGAAACTTTAGGGCCCCCTCCCATAGGCCTTCACCTACAGAGGAGCATCTACCATGAAATCTTATTCCTGACAATGGCTGCTTTGGGCAAGGACCATGTGGACATAGTGAACTTTGACAAGAGGTAAAAGTCTGCCTTTAACAAGCTGGCCAGCAGCATGGGCAAGGATGAACTGAGGCAGTGGCAGGCACAGATGCCCACCCCAAAGGCCATTGATTGCCAGAAATGTTTTGGAGCACTTCCAGAATGCTAGGGACCTTTAAGCTTCCCTCTCCAGCCTGGAGTGAGGAGGTACTGGAGAAAGGATTCTAGAGATAATCTGCTTCCTTTTTCCTTTCATAGAGGAGTTGGGAATGGACCAGAAGACATTCCCAGTCATAGGCTTCAAGTGGGGGCAGCAGGAAGAGGGATCCACTATTACCAAAAGTCACAATTCCATCTTCAACCCGACCAGCATGTTCATGCTGACATTGGAGGAGGCCTGGGGGCATTTGGCACAGCTCTGTTTCTCCGCATTCTATATTAGGAACTCCCCTCCAGTGTACCCACAGATCTTCACTAACCCTGGTCATTTTATAAGTTTTTGTTTTAAAAAACAATTGGAAAAATACAGAGCAACTGAGCCTTTGCTTTGAATGGGAAGGAGGACTATCCTTCCCCATCAAGGATGGTCCCTCTTTGCTAGAATTGCTGAAGGAGTCCAAGGCTCTCCATGCCTTTATACCTTAGAATTTGTATTTTATTTTATGTCATTTATTCTGGAGCCAAAGCCCCCTTGCTTATGAAGTTATTATGGATGGTGGAAAAAAAGAAGGGGAATGGGGTCCCATTGTTCAGTGGCTTGTATCACCTTAAAATTCAAGAGGTAGGAACTAGAGGAGTCCCAAGGTCTTCATAGGGAGAATTGGTGCCCCCTCTAAGTCCTAATCCTTCTTGTCCACTCCACCTGGGAAATGCATCACCCTGCCAGGGCCCTTACTGTGCAATAAGGATTGTTCCTTGAAAGTTTTTTTGGATGTAAATATAGTAAAAGCTGCTTCTGTTTTTGTTTGTTTGTTTGTATTTTGTGGTTTTTTTAAATTTTGTTTTAAAGAAGAAGAAAATGGAGCATCTGTGACTTTTTAGGGCCCCACATAGAGGAACTATTCTGTTATTAGTATTTCTCCAGGAGTACAAATTCCCTCCTTTAAGCCATTAGGTGATGGGGTTTGTATGAGTTTGTCTGCTATAAAATTACTCTGGTTACATTGGAGACTCAGATACACTCCTGCTGCTGGGACTTAGCAGTCTGTATGAATAATTTGTGTGAACAAATTGTCCCTGTCTGTATGGAATCTGCTAGGATCTTGTTCTTTCTAAAGAGGATGTGATCTTTAGGGACCTCACTGACATAAGTGGGCAAGTAGCATTTAAACCAGGGGTCCTCAAACTACGGCCCACGGGCCACATGCAAATAAAAATATTGTATTTGTTCCCGTTTTGTTTTTTTACTTCAAAATAAGATATGTGCAGTGTGCATAGGAATTTGTTCATAGTTTTTTTTAAACTATAGTCCGGCCCTCCAACGGTCTGAGGGACAGTGAACTGACCCCCTGTTTAAAAAGTTTGAGGACCCCTGAAACAAATGGCAAATCTGAAGTTCTTACAGTTGTTTCAAAATCCAGGCAGATATTCCCAACGAATAAATTTCTGATGATGAAGTCTGCCCTGCATGAAAACCATGCCAGGAAAGACATCTGATTGAATTCCTACTTTTCTCTTTGTGCTGCTGACCTTATCCATGGATCTCACTAGAACAAGGCCGGTCCTTGTGGCATTTGCATTGGGAACTTGAGGCAGGGAATCAGCAGACCCAATTTATAATTCCATCTCACATTAACTGGTTGAATAACTTTGAGAAATGTATTTAATTTTTTTTCTTTTTAAAATTTCTTTATTGATTAAGGTATTACATATGTGTTCTTATCCCCCCATTCCCCCCGCCAACCCCCCAACTCATGCCCTCACTCCCCTGTTGTCTGTGCCCATTGGTTAGGCTTATATGCTTGCATACAAGACCTTCAAGACCTTTGGTTGATCTCTCCCCTTTGTATTTCATTTTTTGTGTTTTTTATTTTGCCTATGAATTGAGGGTAAAAAGATCTGCCATGGCTATTTCATAGGGACATTGGAAGAATTCAACAAGGAAATGGGCACTCTAGAACTCTCTGAAAAATGTAAATAAAAGTGAGATTCAAACTAAAGGTAGTGTGGGGAAATTATTATTGTTTAATATTTGTATAGCTCTTCAGGAACAAGCTCTTTGGGCCTTTTCCCAGAGAAAAGAGGCAAATGATATGAGGCACTGCCATGGATGTTAAGTAGGAATAATACAGACAGGAGAGGGCCTAGACTTCAGTGGTTCTCAACCTTCTGGCCCTTTAAATACAGTTCCTCATGTTGTGACCCAACCATAAAATTATTTTTGTTGCTACTTCATAACTGTAATGTTGCTACTGTTATGAATCATAATGTAAATATCTGATATACAGGATGGTCTTAGGCGGCCCCTGTGAAAGGGTTGTTCGACCGCTAAAGGGGTAGCTACCCACAGGTTGAGAACCACTGGCCTAGAGAGAGACACTGGATCTTTTTATACACGCACACACACACAGGCCAGATTATTATGACCACCTGATGTTTGTAGGCAAATTAGCTATAATTTCAGGCTGAAGTTGCTAGAGGGCCAGACCATTATAAATAGGGAAGCAGGTTGTTTACCACGACAGTAGAAGTGATTTTTTTCTGAAGATATGGGTAAACAA
>NW_005361652.1:2450190-2465223 GCF_000412655.1 Myotis brandtii | reverse complement strand
CATTGATTTTTTTACAGAGAGGAAGGGAGAGGGGTAGAGAGTTAGAGACATCAATGAGAGAGAAACATCAATCAGCTGCCTCCTGCACACCCCCTACTGGGAATGTGCCAGCAACCAAGGTACATGCCCTTGACCGGAATCAAACCTGGGACTCTTCAGTCTGCAGGCCGACGCTCTATCCACTGAGCCAAACTGGTTAGGGTGAAACACTGGATCTTTCTGGAAGAGCTGAGCTGCTGAAGAAAACAGGAACATTCATGGGCTGGCCCAAAGAGTGAAGAAGACTACTGGGTCCTTGATTTACACTTTGTGCAACAATGGGAAGGAAAGTATTCCCATGCTTCCAGTGAAAAAGGTTGCTATCAGAACCCAATAATGGTGATAACCCTTTCCTTGTTCTAGGCAGAAAGATACAGCAGTGGAAAGAAATTCTCACAGAGGTGGCCAATATTTAGGGTAAAGGCAGGAGTGCAAAAGTTTTGGGGAAGACAGTGGTTCTTCCCATTTCTTCTCTCCCCTATAGACATTTAAAATCTCTCCATAAAGACCAAATCCTGCTACCTAAGTTGTAATTATCTCTTCAACCTCCAAAGCAATATTTGCTACAGTAGAATTACAGTATGTTCAGAGGAGTTAGTACTTCTCTATGATTTGGTACAAGGCAATTTAATGTATGTGATAAAGGGGGATGGCCTAACTTGTGAGAGCTCTGTCTCCTTTTATTTCCCCTGTGTCACTGAAAGAATGGTTGGAATGAAGAGGGCAGTATTTGTCAGAGCATGTTCTGTGCAATACTAATTTCTTTAGGTGATTTTTATTTTGCCAGAAAAAGGTTATATGGTCAAATAAATCAGGAAATGCTTCATAGTATGGTTCCCTCTAGGAAACTTGCCATGTACGTTTGAATAGTGAAAACATTGAGAAATGTAATGCTCAAGGAGTCAGTTAAACTTTGAACAACCTAGCATTTCATAAACGTATTTTCTTTTGTAATCCCCCTTTTCATATATTACTAATCAGCATTTCTCTTATTCAATAGAAGGCTGTTGAGAGTCAGATACAGTTTCTAATGCAACTATAATTCTGGTTGCTAAGTAAAATAGAAAGCATAAAGTTTGCTAATTAGTTTTCTCCAAAATTAAAATCATCACACTAAGACAATGATAAAATCAGGACAATGAAGTTTACTGTCCAGTAAGATATTAAAATACTAGAATAATTTGACCTCTTCATTATAAGGTACCCAAACAATGAAAGCTATCAACACTTATTACGTGCTCACTATGAAACAACCAATATGCTCAGCACTTTATCTTGTTATTTTTAAGCCTAACAACAATCTCAAAGATAGGTTGAAGGGTTCCCAATTTTAGAGCCCAGTGAACTGAGGGATAAAAGTTAAGTAAATTGCCAAACCGGTTTGGCTCAGTGGATAGAGCATCGGCCTGCGGACTGAAGGGTCCCAGGTTCGATTCCGGTCAAGGGCATGTACCTTGGTTGCGGGCACATCCCCAGTAGGAGGTGTGCAGGAGGCAGCTGGTCAATGTTTCTCTTTCATCAATGTTTCTAACTCTCTATCCCTCTTCCTCCCTCTCTGTAAAAAATCAATAAAATATATTTAAAAAAACTTAAGTAAATTATCAAAGTTCACAGACATACTAAGAGGCAGATTGTTTATATAAATTCAGGTCCATTTAACTCTGGAGTCCATGGGTTGGATTTACAATATTTAAAGTCAGATCTTGACTTCCAAGAAGAAAATGGCATGTCAAACATTTCAAAATTTTATATCTGAATAATGTATCAGCCAAGATTCTATACCATTCAGGAGACTGTCCTTTGGTTAAGAGTGCTTTCACCTATATCACCAGAGTCAATGTTCATGTTATTATAGGTACCACTGACCTAGAGAATATCGGGCTAGTTTAAAGTATGCTGAGGATCAGAAGCATAAATATATTTAGATTTGAACTAAGTTTTAAGCCAATTTCTAGCTTTTTTTGCTGCCATTACTGGAGGCTATTTCTTTAAGCCACCTGCTTGGGTGTTTATAAATATAATGAGTGACTTCAGTTGTCTGTGTCCCACCTCAATCTTACTAGGACCCTATTGATTCCTTTGTCATTAGCATAAAGCCTCCTTTCATGGACATAATGGAAACACCTTCATGTCTCTAGACCAGTGATGGCAAACCTCTGACACACGAACTCATTTTTTTTGGTTGATTTTTCTTTGTTAATTGGCATTTAAATATATAAAATAAATGTCAAAAATATAAATCTTTGTTTTACTATGGTTGCAAATATCAAAAAAATTCTATATGTGACACGGCACCAGAGTTACATTAGGGTTTTTCAAAATGCTGACACGCCGAGCTCAAAAGGTTCGCCATCACTGCTCTAGACAACTGGCTCTAACACCAGAAAAATGACATCCACCTAATTATAGCTTACCTTTATTATACATTTCTTACATGTCAGGTATGTTCTACGTGCTTTACATGGATTAACTAATTTAATACTTAGGACAACCCTATGAAGGATGTATTATTGTTTATTCTCATTTTATAAGAGAACTGAGGTTCAGAGTGGTTAAGTTATTTTATCAAAACTATAAGCTAGTAAGCTGGTTCTCAAATCCAGTTCTGCATGACTCTAGAACGTGTACTATTAATAACTATATTATCCAAGTCTCACTACACCTGGGTTAATCTTTCCCCAATCAGAATCTTGCCTTTGTTGTGAGTATATTTATACCCTCCTCCTAGCTCTGCCACTCTGGTCAATACTATCTAGTTCAATTGTTCTCCAACTTGCTTGTGTGCATCAGAATCACCTAGAAGCCTTGTGAAAACATGGATTTCTAGACTCCATCCCTAGAGCTTCTGGTTTAGGAGTTGGGTTGGGAGTGTGGGGATGGAGGTAGGAATCTGAGAATTTGCATTCCTGACAAATTTTTCAGGTGCTGGTCCAAATACTACACTGAGAACCATTATAATCACTACTTTTGCCCAACTCTTTTTGTAAACTGGTTTTGTCGAGCAGGACTTCTTTTCACTGTGTATTAAAGCAGAACCAAATATTTTTGTGTTGGTCTATTTAAAATGTAATCCAAGAAAGCACATTTTCAAGTTATTTTTTTCCCCCACTGTACTATGCCTTTATCAAATTCTTGAACAGTAGTTTGGCACACAGGTATGATTTTAGGGATTTACCTCTAAATAATTCCCCCAATGGCTTGTAGCCCACAATTAGCATCATCCCTTAAATACTTTTGTGGCATTTAACTTGATTAAGGAAATGATAAGTTGAAGCATATCTACTACAGGAATACTTAATGGGAAGTGATATGGCTTAGAGATTAAGTGCATGGACTTTGTAATTACACACAGCTGTGTTTGAATCTTAAGTTCGCCATTTAACTAGTCGTGTAATTGTGCTTAAGTAATGCAACATTTCTGAGTTCTATTACTACCTGAACAATGGATGATGGTAGTATTAACTTCATGATGTTATAAATAAATTACGTATAGATAGCATACTCTACCATGCCAAGCATGAAACAAACTCAATACAAAGTACCTAGATTATATTAGTGGTTGCCAACCTCTATTCTTCAGACCTGTGATGAACCAAACAGTTGTTTCAAGGGATCTACGACATTGTGCACACTAGTGTCTGCATATGGAATCAGTAAGAAATAGCACATATATATCTACAATTGCTTTCCAACCTACAGAGATGCTGATTTAATTAATAAAATACAAACTCATTTGTAGATATTACTGAATTTATAATAACTTTCTTTCATTATGTATTTACATTTCACCAGCAAATATTTAAAGATCAACCTTTTGTTTGACATTTAAGAAGGACCATAAAAATTTGTGGTGCATTGGTTTATGTGAATAATCTGTTAATCTACTATTCACTCACAAAGAGCAGGCCTCTGACAAAGGGAGGACTAAGTCAGTTTTGATAAGTAGAGGAGACTGGAAGTTACAGAGTATGGAGTATTGCATATAGAGGGCATGATCTGTAGGGGTGCTGCAGTGGAGGCAACCTGGGAAACTGGGGACCAGTGTGAGGTCTCAGGGAGGAAGAAGAACAATAGCTTTTGCAAAATGACCAGATAATCTACTGACCGGCTAATTTGTTATTAGATAAATGTGAGTCTCAAGTGAAAAACCATCCACACCAAAGGTATATTCTTCCAGAGGGACTATGGAAATTCATTAGAATAGGAGTGTCTTCCTATGAGATTTGTGTGCCTAGTACAGGAAATGCATTGTTGCTTTATTCTTATTATATTGCCTATTCAAATACCTCCAGAATGACCAGCAAACAGCCCTGGAGTAGGAAACATTAGAAGGAGTAAAAATTAGAGTCACTTCAATAAGGCAATTATATTCAGAAATTTGGGCTACTTAAACTGTGAGGAAGTATTGCTGAATAAGGTGCTGAATAAATTTAAGTTGTCATTAAGAGAACTGTAGTTGATATCATTAAATTATATCCATTATTCAGATAAATGTTACATGCCCTCTTAATAGTGTGCTTCCTCATAGACCAGTGGTCAGCAAACTCATTAGTCAACAGAGCCAAATATCAACAGTACAACGATTGAAATTTCTTTTGACAGCCAAATTTTTAAACTTAAACTATATAGGTAGGTACATTATTATTAACTTAATTAGGGTACTCCTAAGGCTTAGGAAGAGCCACACTCAAGGGGCCAAAGAGCCACATGTGGCTCGCGAGCCGCAGTATAGACTCAAGCAGTCAGTTGAGGGTTTTGTTTGTTTGTTTGTTTGTTTGTTTTTTTACATAAGAGGGGAAGGGCAGTGGGTGCTTATAACATCTTGCTGGAACTTCATAGATGCCATAAATATTTGTAAATTGGGATAGAGTTATATGTATTTTCCTAGCCTAGAAGTGCAAATTTAAGTTTGCATTATTTGACACAGTTTGTTCATGGTAATAGTATGTGATTTGGTAGCAGTTTAGAGTTGATTCAGAGGGAAAGAAACAATTCTGTTTTATGTTTTCATTATTAGGAATAGCTGAATTCAGTTTCATGTACTTGGTACTCAAAACACAGCTATCTAACACTTTCCTTATGGTTTTCTCTTCCATGCCTTCATTTTCATTTCCATCCACTCATATATACATCTTTGTAACCATCAAAAAATGTCTTCACATTCTCCTCCCAATAGATTTTATAACAAATATTTACTTTGAAATAGCTTTCCACTGTAACCTAGAATACTCCTGAATTATTTTGCACTCATTCCTATCTATCCCTCCTACTATTCCTTAATGAGGGCTCAGAGAATGCAAACTCACATTAACATCAGCCTGAGGAAACAGATTAAGGAAAATAAATTGGCTTCCGAAGAAAAGTTATATTGTATATTATAAAGCTGGGTAGAACTTATTTGTACTTTATCTCTTTTTTAGTTAATGTTTCTACTGTTAATATACTTAATAAATTTTATAGACTATAATCTACCCATTTAATAATCATTTTCTTTTTTTTGTGCATGCCTACACAACTTTAAATCATTTCAGCCATTGTATGCACATAGTTTTATTTTACTTTTTCAATTGATACATCAATATTTTCCCATGTTTGTCCATAGTGCTCATGATTCTAATTTCTGAGGGCTGCTTGATATTCCATCTTCTTGACTTAGCATAATTTACTTAGTGATTCCCCTTATGTGTGGTGTTTTGATTATCTGTTGTATTATTTAGTTATTTCCTATTAGAGTGGTTAAGTAAATGTTTGACTTTACAATCACAGTACTCTAGAACAGAGGTCGACAAACTCATTAGTCAACGGAGCCAAATATCAACAGTACGACAATTGAAATTTCTTTTGAGAGCCAAATTTTTTAAACTTAAACTATATAGGTAGGTACATTGTTATTAGCTTAATTAGGGTACTCCTAAGGCTTAGGAAGAGCCACACTCAAGGGGCCAAAGAGCCGCATGTGGCTCACGAGCCGCAGTTTGCCGACCACGGCTCTAGAATATCAATTCCTAGGTGTTTCTTTTTGACTGTCCCAGCATTCCCATTTCAACCTGGGTGAGTTTGACCTCTATCAAGTAAAGTATGGTCACCTAGTGAAAAATCTTTACATACAGTAAGAGGTGGCAAGGGGCACCTACAGTGTAGCAAGCTCTCTGGAATTTCACATTACCTCATTTAGTCTTCTCATTACGTTTATAAGAAGCTCTTAAATTATTTACAAATGCTTGAGGTGGAGGATGATGGGTGGGTAGGGAAGGTTGTCTGCTCTTGGGGAGGAGGAAAGGAGAGAATAATGGATGTGATACATTTATTATATACCTAACAAGCTGTCCTTGCAGGAGGGTGAGTGTGTAAGGATATCCTTTCCTTTTCCCATCCTAGCTTTGGCATTTGTTCTGTAACAAATCCTCTGCCTGAACTATAAAGCTCAATTTACCCTGAGTGCAAAATGTTAATTTTTAAATGTTACCCACATATGTGGAAATATTATCCATATCTGTAATACTCTCAACAATGAAGCTAGGGTCTTTGTCTCCTAAGCAAAAGGCTAGCTGTACATCTAGGTGAAGCAGACTATGCCTAACTTTCATTATTTCAGATCTACCAAGCAAGCTGTGATATCCAGGCTTTCCTTCCAGGCAAAGCACTCCAAACTGTACACTGATATCTAAAATTCTAAATAGACCCTAACTGTTAGAAGACATGTAGCACTCTTTTCATCTTTGTGTAAAATCCCTCCTTTCCCAACCTCATTACATCTGGTTCAACCATACCCTCTCCTTCCTTGTCACAGTCACCTATTGATTTCTGGTCACTTGCAAGATTCATTGAGCACCATTATACCTGGCTCATGGATCTTCTCTCCTACACAACCCTGGCATAATCTCACATGGCTTCAAAACCCATATGGCTTAAAATTTCTTATATGCTAATTCACTGGGCCTCAACCTTGGCTCTGTGTATTGGTAGAGCTTAAAAAATACAATCTTTCTGGTACCTACTAGCCATCCTGAATCAATAAATTTTATGATAAGACTCAATGACTCATTTTATTTTTTATTTTAACTGAGCCACACCACTGGGCATCTTGAAGTTTTTGTTTTTTTTTTAAAATCTTTATTGTTGAGATTATTATATATCCCCCCCCCCGCCATTTCCCCTGTCCACCATAGGTAATGCAAATATGCATATAAGACAGTTGTTTAATCTCTTCCCGCACTCCCACCTCCCTTCCCTTTGAGAATCATCAGTCTGTTCCATTTCCATGCCTCTGATTCTATTTTATTCACCAGTTTATTCTATTCATTAGATTTCTTATTAGTTTATTTTCATGTTTAGATTTAATTGTTGATATATATGTATGTATTGACATTTTTATTGTTCATATTTTTATCTCTTTTTCTTTTTCTTCTTCTTCCTCTTCTTAATGAATATCCTTCAACATTTCATATAATATTGGTTTGGTGGTGATGAACTCCTTTACCTTTTTCTTGTCTTTATTTGACCTACAATTCTAAATGATAGCTTTGCTGGGTAGAGAAATCAGCTGATAATTATATAGGCACTCCCTTGTAGGTAACTAATTCCTTGAAGTTGTCCCAAAGGCTCCTTACACTATCTTCATACTTTTGGTGTCTTGCTTCAGGAGGGCTTTGGTGCTCACTGAGTCTACCGCTTGAGTGTGTCACTTATGGATGTGTAGAGTTGTAATCTGGTATGGTCTGAAGCTGTCCACTGGATGCACTGGCTCTGGGGTCTCCCAGGAAGTGCAAAGTCAGCCACTGCCTGGGGCTACCTGGCAGGAGCTACAGAGAGATCTGCAAATGGCTACTATTTGTATTGGGCTAGGAAGTTTCCAGCTGAGGCCCAGCTATGAAGCAAGGCAGGCTAGTACTAGTGTCCAGTCTTTGTCCTTT
The DNA here is from genome assembly GCF_000412655.1 of Myotis brandtii. Lineage (NCBI taxonomy): Eukaryota > Metazoa > Chordata > Mammalia > Chiroptera > Vespertilionidae > Myotis > Myotis brandtii. The sequence goes on along the minus strand of NW_005361652.1, from coordinate 2,457,271 downwards.
TACTGATAGGTTTGGGGCATACTGACTCCAGTTGCTGCTTGTTTAAATATTTTAGCAAAGTCTGAAGCCTGAGCCAGGACTGGCCATTCATATGGAAAAGCTACTGCAAACAGCTTGGGTATGGCTGCAAATTGGATGAGGCGAGGTCTCAGGGAATCACCAGGGCAGAGCAAACAGTGTGCTCCAGGTTGATGGGGACTCAGATATGGTTGCCAGTCAGCCCTGGTATAGGAGAGGTCTCGGCATAGGAACAATGACCTCTGTGAGCACCTCCATCTCATACTAAGCCACCCCTGAGTTCCTGCCCCTATGCCAGACAATCCAGTTCCTCCCAGTATGTGTCTGGGTCCCCCAATGCATCCTGGTGCTACAGTTCAGTGGAAGCCAGTCCCAATAAGTTTGTGCCCATCCCTTTAAGAGGGACACCTGGGTCTCCAGCAGCCTCCATGTCCTTTAGCCACAATCTCTGATGGTTTTTACAGCTTGAAGTTACAGGGATGTCTCTTCCTAGCTCTGGGACTCTGGGTGGGAGTTCTGGCGTTGGACTGGGACCCCTTGCTCTTCATGGCAGCTCCGCAGGGATGATCTCCCTCTGGGTTAAAAAAAATGGCCCACGAGGGTGCTGGACCAGCCTGTTCTGTGCCCTCATCCCTCCTACCAGTTTCAATGCACTTTCTTCTTTACTTCTCTAGTTGTAGGACTTCCGTTCAGCCAACTTTCAGGCAGTTCTGAATGATGGTTGTTCTGTATTTTAGTTGTAATTTTGATGTAGTTGTGGGAGGCAGTGAGTACCTGCATTTACCGATGCCACCATCTTGGTTCTTGAAAGGCCACCTTTATACCCATACTTGTTTGTTCTCAGGTTGGCAATGAGTCATCTTTCAAAAATGCAGAAAAATAGATGAGATGAGAGAGACCTTTGATTAAGATCTTCTCTATTAGGTCCTTGTTGAATAGATGCCAGCTTCTTACTACTTGTTGTGCACAATAGAGGCTAAAGTTCATCTGGATAAGAACATATTCTTCTCAGTCTTAAGGTCAATTTTTGAAAAGTTCCTAAGTGGGAGAAGTTCCCCCTGACTTAAATTTAGTTCAAACTCTGTCTCCTATTTGTAAGAAATGTCATTTTCCATACTGCTTGAGCATTAAATTATTTTGTTCCCACAGGCCAACCAGCCTGAAGACTTCTTTATGATGCTGCTAAAAAATGGTATCATAGTTTATCTATTCTCTGCAGTTTTCTCAGAAGCCTGATACTTTGTGGGAAAGTGCAGAGACCCAGACTGATTGACACAACCTTGTTGTGATCAGCAGTTTTCAGCAATGATTACCTAGGCCTGACTTTGAGATCCTTGTGAATTTGTTCAGTAAAAACAGAATAGGATATTGAAATATGCAAAGAGCTGCCACCATGTGAATTTCTGATAATCTTATTATACCACAGTATTGCTCATTGAAGTGGGGACACAGAAGGGGTTCAAGGACTTTGATGGTCATGATGTGAACAATCAGGAGGAGAGATTGAACAAACTTTATTTCATAGGAGGTTTTGATGATAAATAATGAATTTAGGATATGTTTAAAATTATTCTGTTTTTCTCCTTTTACATTAACCGGTCAAGAAGTATTCACCAAGCAGCCACTCTATTTAAGACCATGTGCAAAGCACTGTGGGGAATGTGGTGATCAATTAAACTGGTTCTTATTTCTTCAAGCTTAAATTCTTGTTGGGGTGACAAGACATGAAAAATTAGGTAACACAGGAGATAAATAGTTCAAGGCTATAATAGAAGAGGTATCATGATGCAAAACATTATTATTTGACAAATGAATGGTACAGACAAGTGTTCTGGGAGTTGTGAAAAGATAGAGCTGAGAGGCATACTGATATAGTGCCTTTCCACCAGCTGTTCTCTTTGCCTGAAATGTTCTCTTTGTTATGGGGTGGGGCCACAATATTAGTAACAAAGAAACAGAATTTCCAGAGGATGAGGCCCAGAAATCAGGATTTTAAAAAGATTCCCAGGTGATTCTAATGTGCAGCCAAGGTTGAGAACCACTGCTCTGAGGGGATAGAAAACTGGAAAGAAATTGGTAGTAAACCAGCTGCTGACTAACTCTTAAGTGTTCTGAAAGACTCATTGTAGTAGAATTGTCAAGAAAGGGGCAACTTGCCCAGCTGGCATGGCTCAATGGTTGAGCGTTGACCTATGAACCAGGAGGTCATGGTTCAATTCCAGGCCAGGGTACATGCCCGGGTTGTGGGCTCAAACCCCAGTGTGGGGCAGTTGGTTAATGATTCTCTCTCATCATTGATGTTTCTGCCTCTCTCTCCCTCTTTCTTTCTCTCTGAAATCAATAAAAATATATTTATAAAAAGGAGGCACCTTGACTAGGGACATTTCAGTGTGCTCAAATTGATTGTCTTTTCTACCACTTAAACTCTGATGGCAATACACTTCTTTCAGGCAAAATAATCTTTTGGCTAGATTAACACTTAAAAATACAATTATCCATCTGTGAAAGGTGATTTGGGTTTTTTCTAAAAATGGGCTCCATAGGTGGACTAGGGTTGTCAGTAAGTTGGTGAGCAGAATCTTGGCAAGATTGCCTCTAAACATCTTAGTCTTAGTTGCAGAGGTTTTTGGTCTCTCATCAAAATAGACTGTGGTAAATGGTGTTTGGATTTGGTAACTCTTTGCACGTTGCTAGAATATACTATGAAACAGTTGTTAATAGTTTCTTTGTATGCATACCATTAATAACCAGGTACTTGGCTGGAAAAGAAGGCAGACTCTGAGAAAAATGGTATGATTCTGAGAAACAGAACATTTATCTTCATAAAGTAATGATAAAACCTGACCTGTGTAATGAAAACTGAAATGGTCTGGATGGTGCTAAGATACTGAATATTAGGGCTTCAAGATAATCATGAAAGATAAAATAATCACAGTGATTAGGAGTTCTGAAATCAAGCACATACAGAGTTTGAATCCTGGCTCTACCACTTGCTAACTTGGATGATCCACATTAACTTTCTGAGCTATTTCCTCTCCTGATTATGTTTGGGAATGAGTCTCATGATCCAGACCTTTCTACCCTAAAACCTCACACTTTTGATTCAAACCCTTTGTATGATGCTCCCTAATACATGACAATTAACTACACTATTTACCAATGAGGTGACTTCTGTGAGGCTTACTTCTACAATTGTAAAATACAAATAGTATTACATTCTTCATATGGTTGTTGAGAGGAATGACTGAGATGATACATGTAAAGGACTTAGCACAGTGCCTGGTCTATGGTAGTACTCTGTAAATGTTGGCTGCTCTTTTTTTCTGTGTATTTGTCAAAACAGGATAGTGATGAGACTGGCAGAAAGATGGTAACAAACACAGGTTGAGATGATATTTCTTTCATGGCCAAGGATCTGGAAACATAGAGGGATGTTTATGTATAGCAGTAGAAGGGGCATCATGTTCCCCAATGAAAGCATGGCTCTCAGGTTCCCACCATTGCCCCAGGGATTTGCAGCTGTGAACATCACCAGCTTCATGAAGTAATGATTTTGCCAGGTTCCAAAATATCCTTTTGCCATTTCTACCTTGTTTTTTAAATTTTTCTTTTAATCCTTTCTTGGTCCCACCTAACTATTCTGGAGACCATGGCTGCAAATCTACCTACCCACCCCCCAGGGGAAAACAAATAATCACAACTCTTTCACATTCTCAAGTATTTATGGGGAGACTAGGTGAAGAGAAGGCCACTTTCCTAAAAATATCAGTTAGGATAGGGCTCAGGCCTCCTTGAGGTATACTCCTTCAGAGCTATGTGGATGCTTTGGAATGAGATTTATCTTTATCTGAAGTAGTAAGATCTTGGTTTCAAATGTGAACAAAGCATCTCTAGATGGCATGATTTTTACCTTAGAAAATGCTCAATATAAAATAATGCAAACTTGTATAAAATTCAATTAATATGGCAGTGTTTATACAAAAGTGAAAACCCCTGTTCCTTCATCCATGCACCTACCCTGCCAAACCCAACCCCATAGATAACCATTTTTAACTCTTTGTTATGCATCCTTTTAGAGCTGCCCCCATCTATATATGAAGAAACATTTATGTCCAAAAATAAGATACTACTTTAAGTATTGATCTGCTTCCTCTCTCACATAACAGCATGTCTTGGAGTTCTTTCTGTGTCAGTATATTAAACTTTTAATATTTTTTTAGCAACTGCATAATACAGATGAACTTTGGGTTTCTGCCATTTTTTTATTTATGAACAAAACAAATTTTAGGTAATAATTGTACTTATAAGTTAAGTTTCCTAAGTTCACACAATTATAAAGTGGGTACAATATTTGTACCCATGTTGGCTGATCCCAGAACCCATGGTGTTAACTGCTAGGCATTGCCTTTATTTCTATAATATAATTAGTTGTAGCCTAGTTTTCAAACATAGGCAGAGTTTATGAGGTATCAAAATCTCAGAATTAGCCCTGGCCAGGTGTCTCAGTTGGTGGGAGCATCGTCCCATACACCAAAAAGGTTCTGGGTTTGATTGCCCTACCTAGGTTTTGGGTTCAATCCTCAATCAGGGTACATACAGGAGGCAACTGACTGATGTTCCTCCCTCATATTTCTCTCTCTCTCTCTCTCTCTCTCTCTCTCTCTCAAAATCAATAAACACACCCTCGGGTGAGGATTTTAGAAAATCTCAGAATTGGAAGGAACCTTTGAGACAGGTTATTTATTCCAACCTCTGACTTTACAATCAAATCTTTAGGAAAAAAATCATTTAATTTTGATAACATAAAACTCCATTAATTTATTTGCATTTGTAGTAGCCGAAGCTCTGGGATGCTTCAACAATAATTTATCTGGCATCTTTTATATTTTATATTAACATTTTTCCATGTGATGTTTATAACTCAGCTATTATTATTATGCCCATTTCACAGATGGGAACACGTAGGCCAGTGGTCGGCAAACTGTGTTGCGAGCCACATGCGGCTCTTTGGCCCCTTGAGTGTGGCTCTTCCACAAAATACCACGTGCGGGGACGCACGTACAGTGCGATTGAAACTTCGTGGCCCATGCGCAGAAGTCAGTATTTTGTGGAAGAGCCACACTGAAGGGGCCAAAGAGCTTGCGAGTCACAGTTTGCCAACCACTGACCTAGCCTATCCTAATGGATACAGCCTATATCATTTTAGAAAAATGAATTGGTGGCTAACTTTTAAAAATTTAAAGAATTTACGGAAAAAAAAATCCAGACTTCAGGTTTCTAATAAAACCTTAGAAGAGCTGGCAAATTTTGCCTACTTATACACATGGCATGCCTTGGCTGGGGCTGATTAGCAACCACCACTTAAGAAACATAAGCTGACTCTAATTTACCCCCAGCATCCAATACTCCTAAGTGTATTTTACACACACCTATATTTTTCTTACTTACATTATCTGCCTGGCCCTTGTAAGCATTTGAATTTGCCACTATACCTTTAAAAATTTCCCACTCATCACAGAGAAAATCCTAGAGACAAAAAGAACAGGACCAAAGATAAAACTTTAGGTAATGCCCATCTGTAACGGTAAGAAAAAGAATCAGTGGGATGACAATAACTGGTTAGAAAACATAAAAGGAAGCCAGGAAAGTAAGAAGGAAACCGAAATAAACAAAAACAAGGAAGAGTCAAGAAGGAGATTTGGTCAACCTCAGGGAAAACTACAGAGTTCAAGAATAAAGATAATGAAAAAACAAACAAACAGGTAATGTGTGACCTTTGAGAGAGTGATTGCAAAGTGATCATGAAAGCCAGAAGATAAGAGATTAAGGATCAAAAGGCTGTTGGGAAAATGGAGATACTGAGATAAAATTTTTCACAAGTTTGGCATTGGATGGAAGGAGAAAATAATTGGTTTCTCAAACAATAGCAGAATCAAGCCAAAGGTGTGTTTTTTATTTCTCCTCTTTTTTGTGGAGGCTAGAAGCAATGCATGTCTACAAAGCATTGACATAAGAGCCAGTAAAGAGGAACCATGTGATTGAGGGAGCAATGTCTGGGAGGTGGCGGGGAAGCTTGGATGGAGAATACAGATGCAGTTAAGGTAAAATAGATTTCATCTAAGACTGCTAATGTGGAATATGGGGTGTTAATAAATCACCAGTAGTGACTCAGAAGCAGTGTTTGGGCCCCATGGTGGGGTAAGGAAAGAATGATGACCTTGTGTAGAAGTTCATAGAATATGTGTTCTCTCTGGTTACAGTCTTGAATGAGAAGTAGATAGGCAGTGATAATCTGATAACTGAGAGACTGAATGCCATTTGTGGCAGGAAGCTGGGTCATGCGCCCAGATACAATCTTAGTGCTTTTCTGGCCCCCATTTTTGTCAGTTCTTCAATTGCACTAATAAAAAATGTTTCTTATCACCCATAGGTTAATGAGTTTTGGAAGGAAAAATGTACAGTTTACTATAATGGCAGGAAGGGCAATGCAAATGGCCACTGAGAAACTTGAAACGCACCTAAGGGCTTTGAACTTCATTTCAAGAGGCAAATGTACTGCTCATCAAGAAGCACCCTCTCTGCCCTAACCAGTTTGGCTCAGTGAATAGAACATCGGCCTGCAGACTCAAGGGTCCCGGGTTCGATTCCAGTCAAGGGCATGTACCTTGGTTGTGGGCACATCCCCAGTGGGGAGTGTGCAGGAGGCAGCTGATCGATGTTTCTCTCTCATCGATGTTTCTAACTCTCTGTCCCTCTCCCTTCCTCTCTGTAAAAAATCAATAAAATATATATATAAAAAAAGAAGCACCCTCTGAAAGAAGAATCTAGAATAACAAAATATGCTACAGTCAATAGCTTTCTGCCTATGATCCTCGATCCCCTGGAGAACCTCTTGGTGGTCTGCATACTGGGCCCTTATACTGTTAGTGTCCTATCTAATAAAAGAGAAACATGGTAATTAGCCATACGGCCGCTACCCTTCCCATTGGCTAATCAGGGAGATATGCAAATTAACTGCCAGCCAAGATGGCGGCCGGCAGCCAGGCAGCTTAAAGCTAACAGG
>NW_005361652.1:2439401-2449802 GCF_000412655.1 Myotis brandtii | reverse complement strand
GAAGCAACAAGATGGCGGCTAATTTGCATACTGAAGGCAGGCGGCAGCAGGCAAGGCTGTCTGCGGTTTGGGACTCAGATCTGTGACCCTGCCAGGCGGGGGGCAGTGCTTGAGGCTGTCCGTGGTCTGGGACCTGGATCTATGTCCTCGTGGGTGAGGCGGCAGTGCTTGAGGCTGTCCGCGGTCCAAGGACCCAGATCTGTGACCCTGCTAGTCGGGGGGCACCGCGGGAGGCTGTCCACGGTCCCGGGACCGGATCTGTGACCCTGCCGGGCAGGAGGCAGTGCTTGAGGCTGTCCTTGGTCCCGGGACCCGGATCTGTGACCCTGCCAGGCGGGGGGCAGTGCTTGAGGCTGTCCGTGGTCTGGGACCTGGATCTATGTCCTCGTGGGTGAGGCGGCAGTGCTTGAGGCTGTCCGCGGTCCAAGGACCCAGATCTGTGACCCTGCTAGTCGGGGGGCACCGCGGGAGGCTGTCCACGGTCCCGGGACCGGATCTGTGACCCTGCCGGGCAGGAGGCAGTGCTTGAGGCTGTCCTTGGTCCCGGGACCCGGATCTGTGACCCTGCCAGGCGGGGGGCAGTGCTTGAGGCTGTCCGTGGTCTGGGACCTGGATCTATGTCCTCGTGGGTGAGGCGGCAGTGCTTGAGGCTGTCCGCGGTCCAAGGACCCAGATCTGTGACCCTGCTAGTCGGGGGGCACCGCGGGAGGCTGTCCACGGTCCCGGGACCGGATCTGTGACCCTGCCGGGCAGGAGGCAGTGCTTGAGGCTGTCCTTGGTCCCGGGACCCGGATCTGTGACCCTGCCAGGCGGGGGGCAGTGCTTGAGGCTGTCCGTGGTCTGGGACCTGGATCTATGTCCTCGTGGGTGAGGCGGCAGTGCTTGAGGCTGTCCGCGGTCCAAGGACCCAGATCTGTGACCCTGCTAGTCGGGGGGCACCGCGGGAGGCTGTCCACGGTCCCGGGACCGGATCTGTGACCCTGCCGGGCAGGAGGCAGTGCTTGAGGCTGTCCTTGGTCCCGGGACCCGGATCTGTGACCCTGCCAGGCGGGGGGCAGTGCTTGAGGCTGTCCGTGGTCTGGGACCTGGATCTATGTCCTCGTGGGTGAGGCGGCAGTGCTTGAGGCTGTCCGCGGTCCAAGGACCCAGATCTGTGACCCTGCTAGTCGGGGGGCACCGCGGGAGGCTGTCCACGGTCCCGGGACCGGATCTGTGACCCTGCCGGGCAGGAGGCAGTGCTTGAGGCTGTCCTTGGTCCCGGGACCCGGATCTGTGACCCTGCCAGGCGGGGGGCAGTGCTTGAGGCTGTCCGGTGCTTTTCCGAATTAATGAGAGAAAACATTGATTCTCCTGCTGCCCACGAAGGTGGAAAGTGAAGTGGGGAGACATGTGGGGAATGAGCAAGGTTCCCTGTCTGGGGGTTCCAAATCTGCTGTTGGTTTTTTTCACCACTGACTAGAGATATACAGGGTGTCCCCCCAAAATGTATACACACTTTGAATACCTACTAATTCCAATGGTTTTAAGCATAAGAAAGGAACAACAATGGAGCTGTTATCTGTTAAAAGTGTGGGCACAAACAGGTAGTTGGACATTCCCTGAGGGGTCTCAGATTGGAGAGGGTGAAGGCCAGACTGAGGGGCCCCTTCTCCCTCCCTACCCCAGTGCACAAATTTCATGCACTGGGCTACTAGTCTATACTAATAAAAGGGTAATATGCTAATTAGGGCAGATGTCTTCTGGACGTCCATCTGGACATCTATTCAGACAAAGCCACAGTGGTTGTGAGGCCGTGGGCTCACGGCAGCCATGGGCTCATGGCAGCCATGGGCTCAGGCAACCATGAGATCAGGCAGCTGCAAGGCCTGGGGCTCAGGCAGCCATGAGCCCCGGCAGCTGCACGGCCTGGGGCTCAGGCCTCGCAGCAGCCGCGGCCAGCAGTGGCAGCAACAGCGGGTGATGGAGGCAGCACCTTCCCTTGATCAGCCCAGTCACCTCCCACTGAGGGAGGCCAGTCAGTACGACATCCCCTAAGAGCTCCTGAACTGTGAGAGGGGGAAGGCTGTGCTGAGGGACCAGCCCCCAGTGCATGAATATTCATGCACCAGGCCTCTAGTTTATAATATGATCCTATATAATAAAAGCCTAATATGCTAAGTGCCTGGTCATCCAGTCATCCGTTCAACCAATCAAAGCATAATATGCTAATGATATGCTAAGGCCACTAAACTGCTTGCTATGATGTGCACTGACCACCAGGGGGCAGATGCTCTGACTGGTAGGTTAGCTTGCTGCTGGGGTCCAGCTGATCAGGACTGAGTGAGATGGGCCTAACATGCCCTAGAGCCCTCACAGTCTCTTCCCAGCTGACCAACGTCCCACATCTTTCCCTGGCCCCGATCGTGGGTGAGTAGGTAGGAGGTAATCAACCAAAGATCATCTATAATAATAAAAGCATAATATGCTAATTAGACTGGACGTCCTTCTGGATGAAGCTGAGGCTGCAGCTGTGGAGGCTGCGAGGGCGGGATCGAGGTAGCCGCCGCAGCTGCGAAGGCCTACTCTTGCATGAATTTCGTGCATTGGGCCTCTAGTGGTATTATATTTGTCAATGACAAAATAAAGATTTAGTTATGTTATATTAGCACCTCATTATCATGTTTGGGTTTGGATAAAAAAAAGATCAGCTGAACTATACACCTTCCCTGTCACACCACGAAAAGTGAGAGCTGTTGTGCATTATGATGTTCCTAGAGACCATTCTGTCATTCCCACTATGACTACCATGAGAGTATTGTTAAGGAATTTCTAGTGTGGTTCGAGTGGAGAATGAAGGCAAATGAGATGGTGCTGTTTTTTTCTTTTCTGTCTTAACAAAATCAGCATTTATGCCACTATATCTGATAAATTATGTTTTGTGAGGGTTTGAAGGTGGGGAGGGTACTTTGGATAGAACCTGATAGGAGGTGGCCCATAGGATCATTTGCCTTTGGAAGAGGCTAGAGAATAGAAATACAATTAAAAGCATTGCCTAATGCTTATGTGGTTTTAGATATTTTTGTATTGACCAAGCAGTTTCATTTTTGTCTGAGTGTTGAATGAGGCCAGGACATAAGGAGGAGATTGGTAGTGTGGTGGTGGGAAATATTCTGCCTCAGAAAGAAATGTACATGGAAGGAAGGGACTAATTCTTGGACTGTGGAGTAAAACAACAAAGACAAAAAACAACAACAACAACAAAAAGAGACTGGTGATGGAAGAACATACCGTGTTCATGGATTGATAGAAACAACATCATCAAAATGTCCATACTACCCAAAGCAATATATAGATTCAATGCAATCCCCATTAAAATACCAACGGCATATTTCACGGACCTAAGAACTTTCTCCAAAAATTCATCTGGAATAAAAAAAGACCCCGAATAGCTGCAGCAATTCTGAGAAAGAACAAAGTAGGTGGGATCTCAATACCAGATATCAAGCTGTATTACAAAGCCACTGTTCTCAAACAGCCTGGTACTGGCACAAGAACAGACATAGAGATCAATGGAATAGAACAGAGAAACCAAATATAGACCCAAACCAATATGCCCAATTAATATTTGACAGAGGAGGCATGAACATACAATTGAGTCAAGACAGTCTCTTCAATAAATGGTGTTGGGAAAACTGGACAGATACATGCAAAAAAATGAAACTAGACCACCAACTTACACAATACACAAAAATAAACTTAAAACGGATAAAGGACTTAAACATAAGATGGGAAACCATAAAAATACTAGAGGAATCCACAAGCAGCAAATTCTCAGACATATGCCAAAGGCAATTCTTCACTGATACTACTCCTAGGGCAATGGAAACTAAACAGAAAATTAAATAAGGGACTACATCAAAATAAAAAGCTTTTGCACAGCAAAGGAAACCATCAACAAAACAACAAGAAAACCCACTGCATGGGAGAACATATTTGCCAATGTTATCACCAATGGGAGAACATATTTGCCAACATTATATCTGATAAGGGCCTAATCTCCAACATTTATAGGGAACTCATACAACTTAACAAAAGGAAGATAAACAATCCAATCAAAAAATGGGCAAAGGATCTAAATAGACACCTTTCAAAAGAGGACATTCAGAAAGCCAAGAGACATATGAAAACATGCTCAAAGTCACTAATCATCCGAGAGATGCAAATCAAAACAACAATGAGGTACCATCTCACACCTGTCAGGCTGGCTATCATCAACAAATCAACAAACGACAAGTGCTGGAGAGGATGTGGAGAAAAGGGAACACTTGTGCACTGCTGGTGGGAATGCAGACTGGTGCAGCCACTATGGAAGACAGTATGGAGTTTCCTCAAAAAACTGGAAGTGGGCTTTCTTTTTGTTTTGTTGATGGCTTCTTTTGTTGAGCAGAAAATTTTTATTTTGATGTAGTCCCATTTGTTTATTTTCCCCTTAGTTTCTATTGCCCTAGGATATGTATTGGTAAAGATATTACTATGACATGTCTGATATTTTGCTGCATATGGAATCTTCTAAGATTTTTACGGGTCTGTCTTACGTTTAAGTCCTTTATCCATTTTGAGTATATTTTTTTGTGTGGTGTAATTTGGTGGTCTAGTTTCTTTTTTTGCATATATTTGTCCAATTTTCCCAGCACCATTTATTGAAGAGACTGTCTTGGCTCCACTGTAGGCTCTTGCCTACTTTGTCAAATATTAATGGAGCCTAAAGGTTTGGGTCGATTTCCGGGGTGGGTGTTCTGTTCCTTTGGTCTGTATGTCTGTTCTTGTGCCACTACCAGGCAGTTCTGAGAATTGTGGCTTTGTAATATAGCTTGATATCTGGTATTTTAATCCCTCCAACTTTGATCTTTCTCAGGATTGCTGTGGCTATTCAGGGTTTTTGTTTATTCCATATGAATTTTTGGAGAGTTTGTTCTAGGTCTGGAAAATATATTGTTGGTGTTTTAATGGGGATTGCATTGAATCTATAGATTGCTTTGGGTACCATTGATATTAATTGTACCAATCCATGAACATGGTATATTCTTCCACTTGTTTATATCTTCCTCTATCTCTTTTTTTTGAGTACAGTTCTTTTACCTCCTTACTTCACCTCTTTCATTTCTGATTTTGTTTATTTGGGTCCTCTTTGTTTCTTGATGAGCCTAGCCAGAGGCTCATCAATCTTGTTATCCTTTCAAAGAACCAGCTCTCTGTTCTATTGATCTTTTGTATTGTGTTTTGTTTGTTTGTTCGTGTTTGTTTTTTGGTGTCTGTGTCATTTACTTCCGCTCTGATCTTTATTATTTCCTTCCATCTACTCACTCTGGGTTCTTCTTACTGCTCTCTTTCTGGTTATTTAAGTGGTAGGGTTAAATACCTTATTCCCAGTGTTTCTTGTTTCTTGAGGTAGGCCTGTAGTTGTACAAACTTACCTCTCAGGACTGCTTTCATTGTGTCCCATAGATTTTGTTTTGTTGTGTTTTCATTGTCATTTGTTTCCAGAATGTTTTTTCTTTATTCTTTGACCTCTTTGGTAACCCATACATTGTTAATAACATGTTATTTAGACTTGATGTGTTTGATAGTTTGTTATTGTTTTTATTGTAGTTGATTTCTAATTTTATGCCATTGAGCAGATGCTTGATATAATTTCAGTCTTCTTGAATGTGTAAAGATTTATCCATATGCACTTGAGAAGAATGTATATTCTGTAGCTTTGAGGTAAATATTCTGAAGATGTCAATTAAGTCCATCTGATCTAGTGAGTAATTTAGGCTTGCTGTTTCTTTGCTGATTTTTTTGTTTAAAGGATTTATCCAGTGGTGTCAATGGGGTATTACAGTCCCCTACTATAATAGTATTGCTGTCTATCTCTCCTTTGATATCTTCCATATTTTTTAATGTATTTGTGTACTCATATGTTTACCAGAGTTATATCCTCTTATTGAATGACTCCCTTTGGTATTATGAAGTGGCCCTCCTTATCTCTTGTTATGGCCTTCACTTTGAGGTCTATTTTTTCAGATATAAGTATTTCTCCCCCTGAATTTTTCATTTCCATTTGCCTGAAAATTTTTTCCATCTCCTCACTTTCTGTCTGTGTGAGTCTTTTGTTCTGAGGGGGGTCTCTTGTAGACAGCATATATATGGGTCATGTTTTCTTATCCATTCAGCTACCCTATGTCTTTTGATTGGATTATATAAAGGGTGTCCCAAAATTCACGCAAGAAGTAATTTTGATAGAAAACACAGGTTTATAATTAAAAAATGTAAATTTTTTTTTGATTTATAAAGTATACAGCATAGGGTTATGTATGGAATAGCATATCTGGTAAATGGCCTCCAGGGCTTTGCTGGCACATACGCACTCTTTTGTTGAAATTTTCCATCTCATCGAAATTCAGCCACATTTATGCAAAACAGTCATGGAAAATTTCAAGAAAAGAGTGCGTATGTGCCAGCAAAGCCGTGGAGGCCATTTACCCGATATGCTATTCCATACATAACCTTATACTGTATACTTTATGAATCAATAAAAAATTTACAATTTTTAATTATAAACCTGTATTTTCTATCAAAATTACTTCTTGCGTGAATTTTGGGACACCCTTTAATACATTTACATTTAAGGTTATTATTGATAGGTACTTGTTGTCATTTTTATGTTCCTTTTTTCCCTATTTCTTCTTTTTACAGCAATCCCTTTAGCATATCTTGCATTGCTGGCTTGGTGGTAATAAACTGCCTTAGTTTGTTTTGTTGTTGTTGTTTTTTTGTTTTTGTTTTTGTTTTTTTGTCTGTGAAGCTCCTGATTTTCTCTTAAATTTTGACTGATAGCCTTGCTGGGTATTGCATTCTTGTAATCAGTCCCTTGTTTTGCATCACATCATATAATTCATTCTATTCCCTTCTGGCTTGATGTGTTTCTGTTGAGAAATCAGTTGATAGTCCAATGGGAGATCCCTTGTAAGTAATTTTCTGTCTCTCTCTGGCAGCCTTTAAGATTCTTACTTTGTCGTTGATGTTTGCTAATTTAATTATGATGTATCTTGGTATTGGTCTTTTGGGGTTCATCTTGTTTGGGACTCTGTGTGCTTCTTAGACTTGTGTGACCCTTTCCTTCCTCAAATCAGTGAAGATTTCTGTCATTATTTCTTCAAACAGGTTTTCTATTCTTTGCTCAGCTTCCTGTCCTTCTGACATCCCTATTATGCGGTCGTTGTTTCAGTTCATGTTGTCCCAAAACTCCCTTGGGCTCTCCTCCTGCTTTTTAAGTTTTTTTTCCAGTTGTGTTCAGATTGTTTTTTTCCTAACTTGTCCTCTAACTTGCTGACTCAGTCCTCAATTTCTTCCAGTCTACTGTTGAAACATTTCATTGTGTTCTTTATTGCAACTATGCCATTCTTCATTTCCTCTTGAATCTTACACATGTTGGTGAATTTGTCTTCCAACCTTTTGAGCATCTCTATAACCATTACTCTGAATTCCTTCTCTGACAAATCGCTTGCCTCCATTTCATTTGTTTCCTTTTTTGGTGGTTCCTCCTTTTCTTTCGTATGGGGGTCTTTGTCTCCCCATTTTTTTACTTCCTTTGTGATTGTTTCTGTGTATTAGATCAAATTGCTATGCCACCCAGATTTTTTGTATTTGTCTTATATAGTAGATGTTTTGTGGGACCCAGTGGTGCAGTCTCTCAGGTCTTCTGGGCTGGCTATTCTATACCTGCCCCCTACTTGATAGGTTTGGGTTCTTTTGGTGTAGTTGGGGCTTGATTGTTACTTTCCCATTCATGGATGGAGTATCCTCTCAGGGTGTCTGGTTATGTGGTCGCTTTCTACCATGTTGTGCCAACCATTTTGGAGGTGTTGACCAAACAGCATAAAGTACAATTCGACAAGACATGACACAAAGGGAACAAAACAAGAATGTACACACAACACCAATAACCCCAATAAAAGTGACCACCAGCAAAAGCACATTAGTAGAAAGAAAAGAGAGCAAAAATGATATGGAGAAAAGAAAAAAAAGGAAAGAGAAAAAAATAAAATTATGGGGAGAAAATACCACAAGACAAACAAATAAACTAAAAAATGCAAACAGCAAACACACAGAAAAAGTGGGGGACAGAATCTGTAGAGGCAGAGTTTATATACAGAAAATAAGATTAAGACTTTAGATGATAGGGGTAGGACCATGGTTCAGTAAAGGGGAGGTAAAAAGAGAATGAGTGGATAAGAAGAAAAGAAAAAAAAAATAAATGAATGGAAATAAATTAAAATTTTAAAGATTATTTATTTGTTATTTATTTATTTATTTTTTGGAAAAGTACAATAGAGGAAAGAGCAGATAGACCCTTCCAAGCTGTGAATTGTCTCCCCAGCTGTGTCTAATTTGTTAATTCTGGATGGATGCTCCCCGATTTAGTTGCTCCTCCAATCTGGATCTGGGACAAGTCTCAGGACATGTCTGCCTATTTGGCCACCATTTTCTGTTCTCCTAGGTTACCTCTCTTGACATTAACTGTTTCCCTTAATCACATGAATTACAGTATTATGGTATTATATTTGTTCGAATTCTTATAGCTGGCATCGAATAAGAGATTGGGCAATCCTTTTTGAATAAGTGGTATTTGTACAGGGACCTCAAGGATAAATAGGAGCTAGTAAGTGGTGGTAGGGTGAGGAGAAAGGATTGTATTCTAGACAGAGGAAATATTATATGCAACTTTCCTGAGATAGGAAGAAGTAGGAAATGTCTGAGAATTTGAAAGGTCAGTGGAGCATGGTGAGAAATGGGGAAATGGTATCAGAGTAAGCTGAAGAAATAGGCAAGGATCATAAGTGTAACAATATCCTTTGTTTTACTCAGTGTCCTGTAGAACATTCATTGAAAGCAAGTTCATGATATTACTAGAGATATTGTATTAGAAAGTCTCCATATTCAGAGTATTATGCTAAGTGAAATAAGCCAATCAGAGAAAGGTAAGTATCACATTATCTCACTCATATGTGGAATATAATGAACACAAACTGATGAACAAAAATATATCCAGAGACATAGAAGCATCAGACTGTCAAACCTCAGAGGGAAGGCAGGGAAGGATGGACAGGTGGGAAGAGATCAACCAATGAACTTGTATGCATATATACATAACCCATGGACACAGACAATAGGATGATAAAGGCCTGGGGTTGGGGTGGAGGGAGGTGGGGACAGGCTGGGGGAGGTCTATGTGGGAAAAAGGGGACATATATAATACTTTCAACAATAAAGATTAAAAAAAAAGAAAAGGTCTCCATATTCTCAGGCTTTTGTTATACTCCACAATCACTCATTTGGGCTTTCATTCAACAAGCATATATTGATGTCTACTATGCGCCATGTACTTTGGGCCACTGAGTTGTACACATCCCAGATCTTTACAAATTACTGCCACCCACAATGTGGTCACTTTGTCAGTCCTGATGTTATGATAGAGTCAGATTCAGATTCTTTTCATCAACATTGTCTTAGGCATAACATTACTGGTTTGGAGAACAGGGCCTGATGTCAGTGACTTCTGCTACCAGCAATTTGGAAAACCTATTCTAAGAATGTCCTTAAGTTTCTGGTAGGCAAAAGTAAGTGAGAGAAAGGAAACTACAGCTATGTCTTCATGACAATGAAGCAGTATTTGGGGAGATGTTAGGCTTAGTTCTCACAGCTGTCATCTCCTCAGCTCTATGGGCTTTGATGAGGAGTCTCTAATTGTCCTTTTGTAGGTTGATGGATACCACTTGAGTCTTCTCTTTCTAGCTTTGTTTTATTTAGACCCTGTTTCCCCCCACCACTGCCTCTTTCCATTTTTCCATATTATTTATTCAATTATCCAGCTTGGGTACTCTGCTCTCAATATCAAGGAAAGTAGAGCTGCACTCAGATAGGCTAGACCTGACCCAGGAATGAAATTTTGCAGGTATCCCCCCCCCCCCCCCCCCATTCACAAATAGTACTTATGCTGCAGGATTTAAGTCTATGGCAAAAAAAAAAAAGTGGCTTTCTCATCTGGACACTTATTTAAGAAGCTTTCTCCATCTACTCTGACCTTCACTGATCTCACCTTTCTATGAATTATCTATATACTAGAGGCCCGGTGCACAAAAATTTGTGCACTCGGGGGGTCCCTCAGCCCGGCCTATGCCCTCTTGCAGTCTGGGACCCCTCGGAGGATGTCCACCTGCTGGCTTAGGCCCGCTCCCTGCTTGGGATCGGGCCCAAGCTGGCAGTCAGACATCCTTATGGCAGCCCGACAGCCCTCGGGGGATGTCCACTTGCCAGCGGGGAGCAGGCCTAAGCTGCAGTCGGACATCCTTAGCACTGCTGAGGAGGCGGGAGAGGATC
>NW_005361652.1:2435587-2438999 GCF_000412655.1 Myotis brandtii | reverse complement strand
AGCCTCTTCTTTTTTTCTCTTTTTTTTTAATTCTGGGATTTATTTACCTTCTATAATTGAAACTTTGTAGCCTTGAGAGGAGCTCAGAGCCGGCCAGGGCGGGCAGGAGGGAAGCCTCCTGCTCTCTCCAGCTCCATGGCCACAGCCAGCTGAAAGCAGGTATCTGGGGTTTATTTACCTTCTATAATTGAAACTTTGTTGCTTTGAGTGGAGCTCAGAGCTGCTGCTTCAGGCGGGAAGCTTGGCTTCCTCCATCATTGGGGCAACCAAGCCTCCTGCTTGCTCCAGCTCCATGGCTGCCTGCCGCCATCTTGGTTTGGTTAATTTGCATATAGTCGCTCTGATTGGCTGGTGGGCATGGCTTAAGGAGTAGCGAAGGTACAGTCAATTTGCATGTTTGTCTTTTATTAGTGTAGATATAAAAGTCTCAGTGACCAAATGACTGAATGACCGGTCCCTATGACACACACTGACCACCAGGGGGCATATGCTTAATGCAGGAGTTGCTCCCTGGTGGTCAGTGTGTTCCCACAGCAGGAGTGCCACTCAGCTGACTGACGGGCACCGAACGCAGGGCTCACGGCTAGCCACTACAGCCCAGAGACTGCAGTAGAGCGGCAGCGAGCCTACTGAGTGGCAGTGGCAGTGGCAGTAGGTGCAGCGGGACCAGGATGAGCAGCAGTGGCAGGCAAGAGCAGCAGGCGGCGTTGGACTACTGGTTCTTACCCTATCCCCACAGACCACGCTGAGGGACCCCACTGATGCACAAATCCATGCACCAGGCCTTTAGTATGTTATAGTGAGTAAGAATCATAGGCTTTAGCTCTTGATCATATATTATATTGAGTTAGTTTCTAATTCTTTAATATATGTTGATTTTGTTTCCCTACCAGGATTGTAAACTTCCTCAAGGTAGGGACTATGACTCTATTTTCTATCACACTTAGAGTTGAGAAAAATGGTAGGCATACAGTCCAGCCATTTAATGGATACTTGATTGAATTGATAATACCTGCCACCTTATTGTACAATGAGATTAACATAAAGAAAGACTGCCATATTCCTCCTTTTTTTATCATTAGAGGGCACTATAATTTTTAATAATAATTTTTTCTTAATCTCTCCCTCAGTTGTCTTTCTTTTTGTGAACTAGGATGGAGACATGGATTGAGATTAAATATCCACTTCTTCATGCCAAATCTTGCCTCTTTGTGTGGCAGTCTCCATTAGACAAAGATGCCATTGCCTAATCTCTATATTAGGAAAATTGAGAGCCAAGCCATATTCTTAATGAGTGGCTGTATTTTTTTTTTGTTCTTGTACCGTCAAAACTAGTCTAGGAGGAGGACAATAATAGAAGAAAATTGGAATATAGTTTAAATAAAAAGGACAGATATCACTTGAGGTTAAAAATTAATTTAATCAGATTTTTGGATTGTTTAGACTAAATGGCAGGAGCTCAGGGAGGAGCATTGTATAAAGATGAAGACATCCCTTGATCTTGGAAGCCTGTGCTTGGGAACCAAGTTAGGAGATTAAGTTGCAGATGTTCTCAGAAAAAATAATTGCATGAGATCAGTAGTGGAGAAAAAATAAAAAGCAAAGAAGCCCTTGGGCAAAGGAGGTATATTTACTTTATATTGTTGTGGTAACAAATTACAGCAAACTTGGTGGCTTCATACAATGCACATTTATCATTTTATAGCTCTAGAAGCCAAAAGTCCAAAATGAGTCTCACCAGGATAAAATAATGTGTACACATGGTTGCATTTCTTTCTGGATGCACTAGTGCAGAATCCATTTCATTTTCTTTTCCAGCTTCTAGAGTCTCTCTGCACTCCTTGGCTCAAGGACTCCTTCCATATTCAAATAATCAACCAACCATATGTGGAAAATTTGGTTGAAAAGTATGCAGGTGACATAGGAGACATGGGTCAGGAATGCTGAATGAGAGCTAATGCCCTCCTAAAGATGTAAAAAGCATTATGTGAATTTTATCACAGACAGAATGCTTAAGAGCCTAATTATGCTATTTAAAAATAATTTTATTATTTCTAATGCATATGAATATATTGTTTTGTACATGTAATGTGTTTGTTTTGTTTTAGAATAAAAGGTACTACTAAGTTATGCAATTTAAGATGTAGTATAAAATAAATTCCATGTAAGCAATTTTATGAATGTTCTTACATTTAGCCTATTCTCAAAGCTAATTGTTTAATGTTTCTTTTATCCTTGGCTTCATATCCTTCTGGTTTATTCTGGGCCACTTCCCTCCTTTCTTATATTTCCTAATATTTATTGTTCTTAGCCATTTCTCTTTGGCCCTCTGCTGATATTAGACACAATTTTGATTGAGCAATCTATACTAATAAAGGGTAATGTGCTAATTAGACCGGATAGACCAGACATCTTCTGGATGTCCTTCTGGATGTCCTTCTGGACAAAGCCATGGTGGCAGGGGCCAAGGAAAAGGCAGTTAGGGGCAATCAGGCTGGCAGGGAAGCAGGGGCATCAGGTAGGTAGGCAGAGGGGTGATCAGGCAGGCAGGCAGAGGGGTTAGGGGCGATCAGGCAGGCAGGCAGAGGCAGTTAGGGGTGATCAGGCAGCCAGGCAGAGGGGTTAGGGGCGATAAGGCAGCCAGGCAGAGTGGTTAGGGGCAATCAGGCAAGCAGACAGGTGAGCAGTTAGGAGCCAGCGGTCCCTAATTGCAAGAGGGATGTCCGACTGCTGGTTTAGGCTCAATCCCACAGTTGGACATCCCCCGTGGGGTCCTGGATTGGAGAGGGTGCAGGCTGGGCTGAAGGACCCCCCCGCCCCCGTCCATGCACAAATTTTGTATACCAGGCCTCTAGTTAATAAAATAAATAGATAAGCCTAGCAAATATACATTGGGGGGCATGGGTTCTGTTTAGGAAAGCCCTTCAATACTTAGTCCCATGCTAGTTAGATTTCATGCTTGAAGACATTATTTTAATAGTTCCTGTAGCCAATTCCCTCCCTGGAGCTCCTCTATGTTTTCAATCTCTCAGTGCTTTGACATGTGGCATGTTTAAAAAAAAATATTTTTGGAGGATACTACATAACTTGTCTGATTTCTTTCTAAATTATTTTGACCGGAGTCATGGGTTTTACTTTTATGTGGACTGTAGTGTAATTCTATTTCATGACTGCAGTATGTTCTCTTTATCCTGGAGGTTATTTATAAAAGTAGTTTAAATGAACCAAGAAAAGGGCAACTAAAGGGTGTCCCAGAATTCATGCAAGAAGTAAATTTGATAGAAAAGTTTTATAATAAAAAATTGTAAATTTTTTATTGATTCATAAAGTATACAGTATAGGGTTATGTATGGAATAGCATATCGGGTAAATGGCCTCCATGGCTTTGCTGGCACATACGCACTCTTTTGTT
>NW_005361652.1:2429902-2435332 GCF_000412655.1 Myotis brandtii | reverse complement strand
AATTTACAATTTTTAATTATAAACCTGTGTTTTCTATCAAAATTACTTCTTGTGTGAGTTTTGGGACACCCTTTAGATGTATACCACCCTTCCATTTCTGTTATTGGAGAAAGAATTCCCGTGTTTCTCTCCTACTGATAGTGGATCAATACTCTCATCTTTATACATGAAGGAAGACACATAACCATCCCTGCAGACAAAGAATGCTTCTATTAGTTGTGGTCTTAGTCCTCAACTAATCCTCCATCCCCAGAATGGCCTCATCTCTCTCAGAAAGGCTTACAAAGAAACATGGCTTTAAAATTGAGAATAACTGCTAATGACTTTATGATCCTAAAGCAAAGCCTTCTTTGCCCAATAAGGACTTAGTTGTAATTTGACAGTCTAAGGCAGTAGTTCTCAACCTGTGGGTCGTGACCATCGGAAAACACATATAGCATATCTGATATTTACATTAAAATTCATAACAGTAGCAAAATTACAGTTATGAAGTAGCAACGAAAATAATTTTATGGTTGGGGGTCACCACAACATGAGGAACTGTATTAAAGGGTTGCGGTATTAGGAAGGTTGAGAACCACTGGAAGGTGTATTGATAGGGAAATTCTTGATGGACAGTTTGAATCTGTTAGTGTAACAAACTCAATAAGGTAGCAATATACCTGGTGGTTCAATTTTTGATCTCTGGAATCATGAAGCATTGTTTTGGGTTCTAACTCCAATATTCACCAGTTTTATGATCTTAAACAAGTTACTAAACCTTCTGAGTTTAACTTTCCATATATGTAGTAATGTATACCTTAGAAGGTTAACTGAATCACAGGAAGATTTTCATTGGAGCCTATTTTCCCTAAGCAAACAATCTAAATACAGGGGCACACTGTAAATCAAACTAAAATAAGGTACCCTAGTGTAGTGGCTAAAGGAATGGGCTCTGGAGACTTATGCTTTGGAATCAAATCCAAGTTTTACAATTTAATAGATGTGTGGCTTTAGGTAATTTTACCTTCTTGTTTCAGTATTGTTCATTTATAATATGGGGAAAGTATTAGTACCTACCATAAAATTTTTATATAGCATTAAATTAACACTTCTATAACCCTTAGCACAGTGCCTGGCACATACTAGGTGCTCAAGAAGGGATGTTTGCTCTTATTATTATTCATATGAATGTTATTCATATTATGACTTCTAAATAAATATAATAGATGTAGGGATTGGTATAAAAAATGACTCCTAGGTTTCTAGCTTAAACAACTGGTTCTGTGGTGGCACCATTTATCCTAATATAAAAGAGCTAGGTGCCTTCATGACCGAAGAGACGACCGGTCCCTCCCACCCCTACCCTAGGCCTGCAGGCTCCCATGGCTGGATGGCCAACAGAGCCACGGGGAACTGGGCTGGGTGGCAGCGGAACAGGACTGGGGATTGGCGAGTGGGCACAAGGCAGACCTCCTAGTCCCTCCCCCCAGCTGGCAGGCTCCGATCAATCCTCAGTTTCTTCTGAAAGGAACATGGCACCTCCACTGCGCAGCCTCCCGGAGCGGACTTACCGCTGTGAGAGGCTCCAGGCTGAGACTTCAACAAGGACTTCAGCGCCTCCTCGTGGAAAAACCTCCACCTCCCTACTCCACAGCTGCTTCCATGTCTGCACAAAACTGTGCATGCTCCTCCCTGCACAATGGGCAGGGCCAGAGCCTGAGATGAGTGGTTCTGTGATGGGGACTGGGCCAGTGCAGGGATGGAGGGAGGGAGGGCGGGGCAGGAGCAAGGGGGCTGCCCGTTTCCCTGCACAATGGGCAGGGCCAGAGCCTGAGATGAGTGGTTCTGTGATGGGGACTGGGCCAGTGCAGGGATGGAGGGAGGGAGGGCGGGGCAGGAGCAAGGGGGCTGCCCTGTTTCCCTGCACCTCCTCCCACAGGCATGGCCCTTCCTGGTGTTATGATAAAAAGAGTTGTGTTTTTCTAACTCTGTCCGGGTAAAGGAAACAAGTGTATGTTGACTTCTGATCTTACTCTCTGAGCGGCCAATTAATCCCTCTGAATATATCATATTCAACCTCCAAAGGATCCGAGGGACAGGTTCCACCTTCGTTCCATAGTTGAGGAAACTGACCAGTAAACACATGTGTCTCATGCCTCAGTGTCAACTCCTGTGGAAATCTCTTGGTAATGACTCAGATTCTATATCTAAGGGTATATTTTCTTCTGTTTTCATGTTTAATT
Organism: Myotis brandtii; assembly: GCF_000412655.1. Classification (NCBI taxonomy): domain Eukaryota; kingdom Metazoa; phylum Chordata; class Mammalia; order Chiroptera; family Vespertilionidae; genus Myotis; species Myotis brandtii. Next base: position 2,433,107 of record NW_005361652.1, on the reverse strand, counting down.
CAACCCCAGGAATCAAATAATACAATAAAGAATAAAATGAGTTCAGAGGGCTCAGCATTGTATTCACAGGGCCTTTGGTCCCACACAAACTGCAGAGCTCAGTTATCCTGAGATGAAAGAAAAGGAAAGAGAAACATGAAAGGTTTCCCAACTCAGTCACAGAGACATCTCATAGCCATATACTAAGGACACAACATTAACTTAGGGGTGTAAAGGACACAAATGGAATAGAAGATGGAGCCATTTCTGTTCAGATTCAAACCAAGTTGACGAGGCAGAAGAAACACAGGACGCCATGGAAGAATAAGATGAACCAGTCCAGTAGGGAGTGTACCAGACCTCGCAGGGACAGCACTTGGGGCTCCGCACATGACGGGAGAAGGGAGGGGGCTGGGTAAGAGGAAGTGCATGGGAAGGCCTGGGAGTAGGAACAAGAGGGTGATATTTGGAAGGTGGGTCCCACCAGGTGATGACAGGGGGCAAGCCTGCGGGAGGTGTCCAAGTGCCCCCACCTCTGCTGAGGGGTGCATGCGTCTGTCCTGGGAGCTGTGGCTGATGGAGAGGGAGGCTATGGCTCTATGTGGATGAGTTGCCAATGAGAGCCTCCCTGCAGCCACAGTACTTGGTGTTCTCAACACAGTGGGAGCACAGGATCATGTACACAACGTCATGAAAGAAAAAGCATCCTATTCCAAACTTATTCATAGACTTCTATTTCTGGTATCTATATTCCCAATGTGTCGACAAGTACATTTGGAAAAAGAAAAAAAGATTTTATATGATATGATCTTTAGAAAACTATTCAGAGACATAGAACAGACTGCAGAACCTCAGAGGGAAGGCGGGGGAGGGTGGGTTGGTGGGAAGAGATCAACCAATGGCCTGTGTGCATATATGCATCACCCCTGGACACAGACAATGGGGTGGTGAGGGCCTGGGGGGGTGTTGTAGGCTAGAAAAGGTTAATGGGGGGGGGGAAGGGGACCTATGTAAACCTTTCAACAATAAAGATTTAATAAAAAGAGTAAAAAATAAGAAAGTAAAAGAAAAGAAAATTAAAGCCAAGAATAACTGCCCTGGCCAGGTGGCTCCATTGGTTGGAGCTTCGTCCTGTACATTGAAGGGTTGTGGGTTTGAACCCATGTCGGGTTGTGTGCGGGAGGCCACTGAGCAAGTGGTGCCTGGAGGAGTGAGGCTCCTCAGACCTAAACATAGTCCAGGCCTCACCGATGATCCCAGACCTATACTCTGTTGAGTGAGACCAGACGTCCCAGCTTCCTGTTGAGTCCCTGGTCTTTGAATCATAAGGCCGCTTCCCCATGTTCCCCAGAATGCACTGCTCAGTAACCATCTATACTAATAGAAGGGTAATATGGTAATTAGACTGGGTGACGGGACATCTTCCGACATCTGACTTCCTTCCAGACAAAGCCACAGAGGTGGGGGCTGAGGCAGAGGCAGTTAGGGGTGATCAGGCAGGCAGGGGAGGGCAGTTGGGAGCCATCAGGCAAGCAGGGTAGGGCAGTTGGGGGCCATCAGGCTGTCAGGGGAGTGGTTAGGTGGCGATCATGCTGGAAGGCAGGCAAGCAGGAGCCTGCAGGATGGGTCCTAAACTGGCAGTCGGACATCCCCCGAGGGGTCCCAGATTGGAGAGGGTGCAGGCCGGGCTGAGGATCCCCCCACACCACCGTGCACAAATTTCATGCACCGAGCCTCTAGTTGAGATATAAAAAACTGGGGAAGGAATAGATTTGGGCATAAGCCAGGGGAATGGCAAAGTTTGGTTTTTGATGTATTAAGTGTGAAATGCCTATGGTATATCAATATCAAGTTCGGCAGTTTTTCTATGAGTCTGGGGTTCATAGAATTATAGACTAGGAATATATATTTCTAGAACAGTCAATATACTGATGTTTAAAATTGTGATACTGGAATGAGTTACCCAAGAGAAAGAATTTAGAACGAGAAGGAAAGAGGGCCCAGGATCAATCTCTGGGGCATAGATGATAATGAAGCAGCAAAGAAGACTAACAGGTATGGCAAAACAAAAGGACATCTACCTTTCATGGCAGCTGAGACAGAAGAGTGTTTCAAGAAGGATGGTCAATGGCCAACTGAAAAACATCCATGAAATTTGAGAAGTTTGGTTATAAAGAGACATAGATAAATCAGATAATAGCTGAATGTGACATCAAGAAATGAACTTACTTTTAAAATATAGAAAATTCTACCAGTATACATGCCAGTACAGATGATCCATTAGAGGAGAAGTCAAGGAAGAAAAAAAAAACAGCAAGTGATGGAATTTAAAGTATAAATGGAGGGGTTAGCCTTTGACAGGAGCAGGGACACATCCTTCCTTTACTTCTATGAGAAAAAGTGCATACCACAATGACTGACATATAGTTAGTGCTCAATAAGTAGTATCTGTTATGATTATTGTTGTTGTTATTAACTGAAGAGCCATGCTGACTTGCACATGGAACTGACATTTTGAGCATGCTCAGTGCTAAAGGCCTTAATGGAGTGAAGGCCTTGGTGAGGAGCTTGGCTTTAAAGTGTACTATTCTAAACGAAGGCAAAGTAAATCTGGTTCCAAGGTATAAAAAAATTTTATTATGTTGGCCCATCTAACCTAGACAGTTTTCTTTTTACATCATTGGAGAGTGGGAGGCATTTTTTATTATGAAAAGGAAGAAAAGACAAGGTGCTTTTATCAAGTATACTTCAAAGAAATGGCTCTGAGAAAAGGGCAGATTTGGCTCATTTGAGAGTCATTGATCAGTTTACCCATGGATAGTATAGCCAGCACTCTCCTAGTGTATGTTGTCTCTATAACATATGTATTTAGGAAGAGAATGAATCCTGTTTCCATATGATGACATTAAGCAGTACATGCTTTGTGATTTACACTGTTTTCATGATATCATTGTCTGTGCTCTCCATACAATAAGCTGAAGACTTCAGTTCTTGTTTCTTTAAAAACAAGTTTCTTTTGTTGAAGCTGATTCTCCACCCCTCTGCATCCTGAAATGTTTTTTTGCTTATTTACCTTTATATATAAATGCAAGCTTTGTGATTTTTTTCAAAAATGCTTCAAAATTTCCTACAAGCATGTATTTTTTTAAATCTTTATTGTTCATATTATTACAGATGTTCCTCTTTTTCCCCCCATAGCTCCCCTCCACCCAGTTCCCACACCTCC
>NW_005361652.1:2425825-2428649 GCF_000412655.1 Myotis brandtii | reverse complement strand
CCAGTGGCTCAGCCTCCCCAGTCACCTGAGGTGGACACTCTTGGTGCACCCCTTTGTGGGTTGTGTGCACAGTCTTGTAGTTGAGCCTTGATTGCTGTTGGCCTCACTGGGAGGAATTGACCTCCAGGCCAATTGGCTATAGGGACCAGCTGTGACTTCAGAGGGAGAGCTGCTGTGCAGGAGACACCCTTATGGGGCAGAACTTGATTCAGTGGGGCTTTGGTGCTCACTGAATCTGTCCCTTGAGTGTGTCACTTATGGGTGTGAAGAGTTGTAATCTAGTATGGTCTCACACTGACCACTGGGTACACTGGCTCTTGGATCTCCAAGGAGGTGCAAAGTCAGACACTGCCTGGTACCACCCAACAGGAGCTACAGAGAGATCTACAGATTCCTCCTCTTTGTATCAGGTTTGGAAGTGCCCAGACAAGGCCCAGCTGTGAAGCAAGGCCTTCTTTTGATATCTTCCGTGCTCCCTGACTCAGCTGCTGCCTGTTTGACAGGTTTTAAACTGAGACAATACAGGCCATTCATATGCAAAAGCCACTGTGCACAGCTTGGGTAGGGTTGTAAATTGGGTTGGGTGGGGTCTCAGGGAATCACCAGGGTGGAGCAAACAGCAATGGCTGCCAGTCAGCCCTGCACCTGAGAGGTCCCAGCACAGGAACAATGACCGCTGCCAGCACCTCCATCTGAAAGAAAGCTGCCCTCGTGTTCCTGCCCCGATGCCAGACAGTCCAGTTTCTCCCCATATGTGTCTGGGTGCCCAGAGTCTCTCTCAGAACTGAAGTTCAGAGCAAGCGGGAGCTTGTATCTCCCTCCTGATTAAAAAAGCAGCGCACCCAGGTGCCAGCCTGTTCTGCGCCTCCGAACCTCCTACCAGTCTCAATGGTCTGATCGATGCTTCTCTGTCTCTGGATCTGTTTTTGTTCATCAGTTTATGTTGTTCATTATATTCCACAAATGAGTGAGATCATGTGATATTTATCTTTCTCTGACTGATTTCGCTTAGCATAATGCTCTCAAGCTCCATCCATGCTGTTGCAAATGGTAAGAATTCCTTCTTTTTACTGCAGCATAGTATTCCATTGTGTAGATGTGTTTTAGTGTGTGCTTTCAGACTTGTCTGTGCTTACCTGATTTAATTCATTACCTTGCCTCAAATACTAAATTAGGTATCCCTTCTGACCCTTGAGTCCTAGACTGATCCTTTTCCCAGAGCTTTATACCCTTGCCTCCATGTTCTACTGTGACCCTCAGCAAGAGCATTGAGAGTTAGATTAATCATAGTTCTGACCCAGTACAGAATTTCTGGTATTCATAGCAGTTGGAAAAGAAAGGATATTATGCTTGATGTTTGAATCTCTAGGTTTACAATCTGGCATTACTAGAAACTCACTAAATGTCTATGAGAAATTCACAAATATGTTAGCTTCTTTGAATTTCAGTTTCCTTCTTTGTAAAATCAAAATAATACCTCATTCATTTTTGTGAGGGTTAAATAAGATATCGTATGTAAAAAACATCTAATATTATAACTGGTATATGTTTGTTAAATATGATATTTTTATAGACATTTATCTGGTTTATTAATTAGATTTTTACAAGCAAGTCCTTAACTTATTTTCATAGCAAACAATAGCCCATGAGAAAAAAATTTCAGTGACAAGTTTCTTGGTTAAAAGACAAAAAGAAATTACTGCAAGAACTAATTTTAGCAAGGTCCCAATTTTCCCAATTAATTTGCCTTCAATTCTTATGTATTCTGATTACCAATTCTTATGTATTCTGAAAACAATTATTATGACAACTTTTAAATTTCTTGCAGAGAAACGGAATGATCTAGAACTGAGCACAAATATCACAGTGATTATAAGAATGGATATTTGTTTGTGTTTGGTGGTGAAGCTTTTTGTTATCCAAGAAATATTTTGATTCAACCTTTTGTCAATTTATAAGATGCAATTTGCTTTTTCTATTCAATGTGCCATTCACTAGAATATCATCATAACATGGCGTTTTAATGTATAGATTTTTGGATAAGATGTGGGTGAAGTATAACTCTGTATGATTACCATGACCTGTCGTCACATATCTAACCATAAAGAAGATAGGAAAGAGAATCAACTCTTTAGACTGGACAGGGATTTTAAAGATAGCATTCTATTCAATGCTCAGGACAACCCTATGAGGCAATACCATTTTTGATGTTTTTTTTTTAATTTTTTTTATTTTATTTTATTGATTTTTTACAGAGAGGAAGGGAGAGAGATAGAGAGTTAGAAACATCGATGAGAGAGAAACATCAATCAGCTGCCTCCTGCACATCCCCCACTGGGGATGTGCCCGCAACCCAGGTACATGCCCTTGACCGGAATCGAACCTGGGACCTTTCAGTCCGCAGGCCAACGCTCTATCCACTGAGCCAAACCGGCTTCGGCCATTTTTCATGTTTTATTGATGTGAAAACTAAAGCTCAGAGAAGTTAAATAACCTATTTATGTTCATGCAGCTAGTTAAAATTGGAGCAGAGATTCAAACTCATGTCTTTTTTACTCCAGTTACCTGTGACCGGAATCGAACCTGGGACCTTTCAGTCCGCAGGCCAACGCTCTATCCACTGAGCCAAACCGGCTTCGGCCATTTTTCATGTTTTATTGATGTGAAAACTAAAGCTCAGAGAAGTTAAATAACCTATTTATGTTCATGCAGCTAGTTAAAATTGGAGCAGAGATTCAAACTCATGTCTTTTTTACTCCAGTTACCTGTGTTAATTTTTAAAAAAATATTTTTTATTGATTTTTTACAGAGAGGAGGGAGAGGG
>NW_005361652.1:2409937-2425670 GCF_000412655.1 Myotis brandtii | reverse complement strand
ACGCTCTATCCACTGAGCCAAACTGGTTAGGGCTGTGTTAATTTTTTATTATTTTTTTTAAAAATATATTTCTTTATTGATTTCAGAGAGGAAGGAAGAGGGAGAGAGAGAGATAGAAACATCAATGATAAGAGAGAATCATTGGCTGCCTCCTGCACGCCCCCTACTTGGGATCAAGCCCGCAACCCAGGCATGTGCCCTTGGCCAAAATCGAACCTGGGACTCTTCAGTCCACAGGCCGACGCTCTATCCACTGAGCCAAACTGGCTAGGGCTGTGTTAATTTTATTACTGAGGTAAACTAGTCTTGTTTCCTGATACCAAAATGATAGAGGAGACCCTCTATATTTAGAGGCTGTTTGACAGTCCTGGAAATGAATGGGTATGACTGTGTGTTAAAGGACAGGGTAATGAGCAGATTCAGAATGGGCAAAATCTGAGTAGAACATATTCACAGGCATGTTGTATTCAGTTAATTCATGAACACCACACATTAGACCAGCAGGTAGGTAGAACTCAACTGTTACAACCTGCTATCATCAAAAAAAAGAGGAAGAGAAAAGGAGAAATTCTGGTTGAATAAAAATATATCACTATCATATAGAATGGTATCTGTTAATCATCTTGGTGTCATGTCATCCCTGTCACTATCTTCCTAGGGGATAGCAGCAGTGTTTTTACTCAAGGTATATGTGTGTGCTATTGTTATCACTAGGAAATAAATCAGTAATGCTATACTCTTATACCCTTAAGGGAATTCTGTAGGTTTTTAATGTATCCATCATGCATCCTACAGCTAACTTTCCCCCTGGAAAATTCAGCCATTGGTTTCATCCTTGTTGTTAATATATAGAGCATCTACAACATTATAGTGTAGAGTCATATAGAGTTCATATTTCAGTTCTTCCATTTATTATTTGGGTGACCATCTTCAATTTCCTTAATCTCTCCATATCTCAATTCCTTTTGTCAAATAGGGCTAAGGCTACCTTAAATATGTTTAATAAAAATATATGTAGCCCTAGCCAGTTTGGCTCAGTGGTAGAGAGTCAGCTTACAGACCAAAGGGTCCCAGGTTCAATTTCAGTCAAGGGCACATACCTTGGTTGCAGGCCTCTCCCCCAGGATGCAACCAATCTATGCATTTCTCTCACATCAATGTTTCTCTCTGTCTTTCCCTCTCTCTTCCACTCTCCCTAAAAATTAATGGAAAAATATCTTTGGGCAAGGATTAACAACAACAACAACAAAAAATAATATATGCACACATTCTCTTATATCCTTTAAAATGTCACATAATAATGAATGGAAGCTAGTTCCATTGCTTATAATGACAACACTCTTGTAATAATTTAAGTTTCATTAGCTCTACGCTGCTCATGACAGCTATTATTGTGTGAATGTATATATTTTGTCCCCACATCTAAACTGCTTTTCTCTTTAGGACAGGGAGAGTGCTAATAGCTTTTTTATGTCTCTAGACTAGAGCCTTTTATATGTGTTTAATACATGATGTTTCCTAATAACAATTACAGATTCAAAAACAGTCTACATATCATCTTGTTTTTATTCCACATTCCATTCTATAAACTACCAAACCTAATACAGATATGTAGCAGTTCTACAACTGCTTTAGGCCTTCTCATTTCATTCTTTATTTGCCTGGTTACTTGGAATGACTATTATAGGAAAGTTATATAGCACTTGGAACTGCTTTTGAAGATAATTATTAAAATTTCAAAAATATTTCTTAAGTGTTCTGACTGCAATTAGTGAAAGCTATGGGTGGGTGCGCCTCTTTCATTATGCCATGTGGTTTGACCTTTTCCTGCAAAAGTGATTTATTGAAGATTTAAAATTTTTGACGATTATTCTCAAATATGTAAATGTCTATTTGAATAGCTAAATTTAAAGTTTCTTAATAAACATGTTTTAAAACTAGCTAGCTAATTAATGAATACTGATTATGTGTCAGGTTCTATTCTAAGTCCTTTGTGCATATTAAATTATTTAATCCTCACAATAACTCTATGAGGTAGAAAACCATCAGGAACCCCATTTTGCAAATAAATAAACTAAGGAACAGAGAGGCTAAGTAACTTACCCAAGGTCACACAGCTAACATGTAGTGGGTCAGGGATTCACATATAGGTAATCCAACTACAGAGTACTTATTACATGAACAGGGATTTTATACTAGTATATTGCATAGTTTCAAAATTATACTGCTTAGTTCATTTTGGTGCTAGGTTTTTTAAATGAACTCTATAATTATCACTGATTCTTACATATTATGCATTTATTGTGGTCATTGATTTCATTCACAGATCCTGATTAGGATTTTTCTTCTGCAATTAACTCTATTTTCCTTAGCTGAGAATCCATTTTTTTTCTTTTTATACAAACTTTGCAGTGAAATCCATTTCAGGTACCTTTCTTCATATGCCATCTAATTAAATTATCTGCTTTACTGCTCCTATATTTTATTTTTAAAAGCTTTACCTTATTCAAATTTTTCTGATCTTGCATATATCCTTTCTGATTGGTGTTTTTGGTTTCTTGGGATATATTCCTAGAAGTGGGATCACAGGGTCAAATGGGAGTTCCATTTCCAGTTTTTTGAGGAAACTCCATACTGTCTTCCATAGTGGCTGCACCAGTCTGCATTCCCACCAGCAGTGCACAAGTGTTCCTTTTTCTCCACATCCTCTCCAGCACTTGTCGTTTGTTGATTTGTTGATGATAGCCATTCTGACAGGTGTGAGATGGTACCTCATTGTTGTTTTGATTTGCATCTCTCGGATGATTAGCGACTTTGAGCATGTTTTCATATGTCTCTTGGCTTTCTGAATGTCCTCTTTTGAAAGGTGTCTATTTAGGTCCTTTGCCCATTTTTTGATTGGATTGTTTATCTTCCTTTTGTTAAGTTGTATGAGTTCCCTATAAATGTTGGAGATTAGGCCCTTATCAGATATAATGTTGGCAAATATGTTCTCCCATGTAGTGGGCTTTCTTGTTGTTTTGTTGATGGTTTCTTTTGCTGTGCAGAAGCTTTTTATTTTGATGTAGTCCCATTTGTTTATTTTCTCTTTAGTTTCCAATGCCCTAGGATCTGTATTGGTGAAGAAATTGCTTTGGCATATGTCTGAGATTTTGTTGCCTTTGGATTCTTCTAGTATTTTTATGGTTTCCGGTCGTATATTTAAGTCCTTTATCCATTTTGAGTTTATTTTTGTGTATGGTGTAAGTTGGTGGTCTAGTTTCATTTTCTTGCATGTATCTGTCCAATTTTCCCAGCACCATTTATTGAAGAGACTGTCTTGACTCCATTGTATGTTCTTGCCTCCTTTGTCAAATATTAATTGAGCGTATTGGTTGGGGCTGATTTCTGGGCTCTCTATTCTATTCCATTGATCTATATGTCTGTTCTTGTGCCAGTACCAGGCAGTTTTGAGAACAGTGGCTTTGTAATACAGCTTGATATCTGGTATTGAGATCCCACCTACTTTGTTCTTTCTCAGGATCGCTGCAGCTATTCGGGGTCGTTTTTTGTTCCAGATGAATTTTTGGAGAGTTCGTTCTAGGTCTGTGAAATATGCCGTTGGTATTTTAATGGGAAGTGCGTTGAATTTATAGATTGCTTTGGGCAGTATGGACATTTTAATGATGTTGATTCTACCAATCCATGAACACGGTATGTTCTTCCATCTGTTTATGTCTTCCTCTATCTCTTTTTTCAACGTCCTGTAGTTTTCTGAGTAGAGGTCTTTTACCTCTTTAGTTAAGTTTATTCCTAGGTATCTTAATTTTTTTGGTGCGATGGTAAATGGGATTGTTTTTCTAATCTCTCTTTCTGAAAGTTCACTGTTGGTGTATAGAAATGCCTCAGATTTCTTGGGGTTAATTTTGTATCCTGCTACATTGCCAAATTCATGTATTAAGTCTAGTAGCTTTTTGATGGAGTCTCTAGGGTTTTGTATGTATAATATCATGTCATCTGCAAATAAGGACAGTTTTACTTCCTCTTTTCCAATTTGGATGCCTTTTATTTCTTCTTCTTGTCTAATTGCAATGGCTAATACTTCCAGTACTATGTCGAACAGGAGTGGTGAGAGTGGGCATCCCTGTCTTGTTCCTGTTTTTAGGGGAAATGGTGTTAGTTTTTGTCCATTGAGTATGATGTTGGCTGTGGGTTTGTCATATATGGCTTTTATTATGTTGAGGTATGATCCTTCTATTCCCACCTTGCTGAGAGTTTTTATCAAAAATGGGTGTTGAATTTTGTCAAATGCTTTTTCTGCATCAATTGATATGACTATGTGGTTTTTTTCCTTCAATTTGTTTATGTGATGTATCACGTTTATTGATTTGCGGATATTGTACCATCCTTGCATCCCTGGGATAAATCCTACTTGGTCATGGTGTATGATCTTTCTGATGTACTGCTGGATCCGATTTGCTAAGATTTTGTTGAGGATTTTGGCATCTATGTTCATGAGGGATATTGGCCTGTAATTCTCTTTCATTGTGTTGTCTTTACCTGGTTTTGGTATTAGGGTGATGCTGGCTTCATAGAATGAGCTTGGAAGTGTTCCTTCCTCTTGGATTTTTTGTAGTAGTCTGAGGAGGATAGGTTTTAGTTCTTCCTTGAATGTTTGGTAAAACTCCCCTGTGAAGCCGTCTGGTCCTGGGCTTTTGTTTGCTGGAAGCTTTCTGATGACTGCTTCAATTTCTTCCATAGTTATTGGCCTGTTGAGATTTTTAGATTCTTCCTGATTAAGTTTTGGAATGTTGTATTTTTCTAGAAATATGTCCATTTCCTCCAGGTTGTCTAGTTTGTTGGAGTAGAGTTGTTCATAGTATTTTTTAACAATCATTTGTATTTCTGTGGGGTCTGTTGTTATTTCGCCTCTATCATTTCTGATTTGGTTTATTTGGGTCCTCTCTCTTTGCTTTTTGGTGAGCCTGGCTAGAGGTTTGTCGATCTTGTTTATCCTTTCAAAGAACCAGCTCTTGGTTTCATTGATTTTCTGTATTGTTTTTTTGGTCTCTATGTCATTTATTTCTGCTCTAATCTTTATTATCTCCTTCCTTCTGCTCACTCTGGGCTTTTCTTGTTGCTCTCTTTCTAATTCTTTGAGCTGTAGATTTAGATGATTTACTACCATTTTTTCTTGTTTGTTGAGGTAGGCCTGTAGAGCTATAAACTTCCCTCTCAGGACTGCTTTCATTGTGTCCCAAAGGTTTTGGATTGTTGTGTTTTCATTGTCATTAGTTTCCAGGATGTTTTTAATTTCTTCTTTGATCTCATTGGTAACCCAATCAATATTTAATAACATGCTATTCAGCTTCCAAGTGTTTGAGTATTTTGGGTTGTTTTTATTGTAGTTTATTTCTAATATTATGCCCTTGTGGTCTGAGAAGATGCTTGGTATGATTTCAATCTTCTTGAATTTGGGGAGACTTTGTTTGTGACCCAATATGTGGTCTATTTTTGAAGATGTCCCATGAGCACTTGAGAAGAACGTATATTTTGTTGCTTTGGGGTGAAGTGTTCTGAAGATGTCAATTAAGTCCATCTGATCTAGTGAGTCATTTAGGATTGCTGTTTCTTTGCTGATTTTTTGTCTAGCAGATTTATCCAGTGATGTCAGTGGTGTATTAAAGTCCCCTACTATGATTGTATTGTTGTCGATCTCTCCCCTGATGTCTTCCAGGAGTTTTCTTATGTATGTGGGTGCTCCTGCATTGGGTGCATATATGTTTATCAGGGTTATATCCTCTTGTTGTATTGATCCCTTTAGTATTATGAAGTGGCCTTCCTTATCTCTTGTTATGGCCTTCACTTTGAGGTCTATTTTGTCGGATATAAGTATTGCTACCCCAGCTTTTTTTTCATTTCCATTTGCCTGAAAGATATTTTTCCATCCCTTCACTTTCAGTCTGTGTGAGTCCCTTTTAATGAGGTGGGTCTCTTGTAGACAGCAAATGTATGGGTCATGTTTTTTTATCCATTCAGCCACTCGATGTCTTTTGATTGGACCATTTAGTCCATTTACGTTTAAAGTTATTATTGAAAGGTACTTGTTTGTAGCCATTTCTTTTTTTGTGTGGCTGTTTTCTTTCTGGGCTTTTTATTTCTTCTTTTTACACCAGTCCCTTTAGCATTTCTTGCATTGCTGGCTTGGTGGTGATGAACTCCCTTAGCCTTTTTTTGTCTGTGAAGCTTCTTATTTCCCCTTCAATTTTGAATGATAGCCTTGCTGGATAGAGTATTCTTGGATTCAGTCCTTTGCTTTGCATCACTTTGTAAATTTCTGTCCATTCTTTCCTGGCCTGATGTGTTTCTGTTGAGAAATCGTTTGATAATCTGATGGGGGATCCTTTGTAGGTAACTCTCTGTTTCTCTCTTGCAGCCTTTAAGATTCTCTCTTTGTCTTGTACATTTGCCATCGTTATTATGACGTGTCTTGGTGTGGGTCTTTTGGGGTTCATCTTGCCTGGGACTCTCTGTACTTGTGTAACTTTTTTCTTCCCCATATCTGGGAAGTTTTCTGTCATTATTTCTTCAAATAGATTTTCTAATCCTTGCTGCTCTTCTTGTCCCTCTTGCAGCCCTATTATGCGTATGTTACTTCGTTTCATGTTGTCCCGAAGCTCCCTTAGGCTCTCCTCCTGTTTTTTAATTTTTTTCTCCAGTTGCTGTTCAGATTGAGCTTGTTTCTCTGCCTTATCTTCTAACTCACTAATTCGGTCCTCTGCTTCTTTCAGCCTGCTGTTGAAACTTTCCATGGTGTTTTTGATTGTAGCTATATCACTTTTCATTTCTTCCTGATTCTTGCATAGGTTGTTGATTTTCTCATCCATCCGGTGAATGAATTGTACAACCATTATTCTGAATTCTTTTTCTGTCATGTTGCACGCTTCAACTTCATTAATTTCCTTTCTTGGTGATTCCTCATTGTCTTTCCTCTGGGTGTTGTGTCGTTTCTTCATTCTGCTTATCTCCTGATGGTTCAAAGGTCGGGTTGCGTGGGCCTGGGCCGTGTGCAGTGGGAGCCTCCCACCACCTTAGTGTCACTGAAGAGCTCTGACACTAAGATGTGTGGTTGTTGTTGGTTGGTGGGAACCAGGCTCGCTCTGAGTCAGTGTTGCCAGCGCTCAATGTGGCCTCGTATGTGCCCTTAGAATTAGGGACCCTGCCTGCACCGTGCTGAAATAGAGACCCCCCTGGAGCGTGTTGAAAACCAGAGCCCCCTAGCATGCGCCAGGAGTCAGAGTTCCCCAAGAGTCCAGTATCAGAGTCTCTGTTGCTTTGCGCGACTTCGCCTTGAGAATCAGGGTCCCTGTGTGCCCTTGCACCAGGAATTGGATTCACTGGCTCTTAGTATGAATGCACAGGGAATCAGGATCTCAGGCGCAGGTGATAAGAAACACAGTCAAGTCACTGGTGCTTGGTGCTGCCTCCTGCCCCGAGAAAAGGGATCCTTGGGCCTGTGCTAGGCAGACCAATTCCCGTTCGCGCGATTGCTCCCGCAGGAGGGCTCCCCTAAGCCGGCAGTGCGCGTAGGATTAGTTCCTGGTGCTGCGGGCGAGTTTTCTCCCAGCCCAGGGCTCTGACCGAAGTGCGTGCAGCGCTGAGGCCCCGGCAAGGGGCGGGTCTATCAGTTACTATGGCGCTGCCCGCGAGCCTGCGGGAAGGGGGGGTGGGCTCTGTTACTCACGGATCTGCCGCGGGGATCTCCGAACTTTTGGTGTCCGCAGGTCTGTAGCTGTGGTCGCAGGTCTCTGTCCCCAGTGGCTGCAGGGTCCTGGTATGCGTCTGAGATCAGACTGGGTGGTGCTGAGGCCAGGATCCTAGTCTCAAGCAGCTCTGTTTCCCAAGATGGCGTGGTCGCTGTGCCTGGGCTGGCCGCCTAGGAGTGTCCGCGCCGGGAGCTGGACTCCGCCGCCTAAGACTGCCCGGTTTAGCAGCCCCTTAGAAGACCTGCAGAATCTAGCTGTCCCTAGCTCACACACACACACCACACAGGTCCACACACTCCTCTATCACTTCCTCGCACTCTCACACTCTCTCCCTCCCTACCTTCCTGCTGGTCGCCATTTTTTCTTATCTGATCTTTTCTTACTATTCTGCCTATGTGTAAATTTATTAGTCTCATGTAAACATGACATTAGCATGTAATTATATATGCAGTCAAAAGAGAAAACTTTTATATTTTCTTCAAGAGTATCTCTCTTCCCCTATCTGCCTGTATAGGAATCCATCTGCCGTATTTGGTGTTATTTGAAATTTCTATATAATGAATTAGCAAGTGAACCTCATCTTTTATAGCCTTGGCTACATACTGTGTTAAAAACTCACTTGTGCCCTAACTGGTTTGGCTCAGTGGATAGAGCGTCGGCCTGCGGACTGAAAGGTCTCAGGTTCGATTCCGGTCAAGGACATGTACCTTAGTTGTGGGCACATCCAGGGGGTGTGCAGGAGGCAGCTGATCGATGTTTCTCTCTCATCGATGTTTCTAACTCTCTATTCCTCTCTCTTCTTCTCTGTAAGAAATCAATAAAATATATTTAAAAAAACTCACTTGTCATGGCTAATTTGAAAACCAATTGATATGTATTTTTCCAAAAGAGAAGTTAACAAAATTTTTTATGATAAATGTAAAGTTTTTTCACCATACAATTTGAGTAATTCCTTTGGTTTCAAGAAACTAAAACATTAAACATGTCTATCCAATTCCATTTGCCTCATACTAATCATTGTGATATTTTCAAAACCTATTTATTTAATGATAGTTAATATCTGTTATTTCAAGCCCAAATATTCATTGTAGAATATTTCATTGTGTCTACATTCAAATTGTTTTGTCTGTTAAACTTGAGGCTCTGTTCTTGATATGTCTTTCTGAACAGGGAGACTGAAAAAAAAAGAAAAGAAAGAAAGAAAGAAAAAGAAAGCGTATTCCAAGGAGATGACGCAGTTTCTTTTGAAAATTTGATGTATAGGAAAGACATTCTTCTTCCCCCTACTTAGGAGATTTTCACAAAGCAAATTACTTCTTTCATCAGAGTAGGTTAGGACTCCTGTTCCTTATGTGTTCTGATTATAGCGAAACCTCAAACTGAAACTTTTGAATTTGAAATGAATTCTTATGAAATAATTTTCTCGTGGGGTTCATTTTTAAAAGTACCATTTTCCCCTTTCTTCTAAATACATCAAAGCAATTAATTTTCACCCCAATCTGATTTTTGTTTTGCTAATTTGTCTCTGCCTTGAATTTTATTGGTTTAAGAATGCATCTCTTTCTATCCATAGGCTCAATATCACTTGAAAAAGTTGATTTTGGCTCCCACACCAATTTTACCTTGCTCCTCTCTCCCCATCCCTCCCTCCTTTCCACAGTCTCTTAAAATGCAATAGAAGAAAATATTTTCAGATGAGGATTAACAATAACAAAATAATGGTAATTTATATAGAAAATATATATCATATATTCTTTATGACTATAAAATTACTCCAGCACATTTTCCTATATCAGTACATTGTTTACTGTCATCTGACTTCTACTTGCTTGCATTTAAATATACAGTGTAATACTGTTCATTATTGAATGGTGAAAGTGATTTTTGGGGATCATCAGAAATCTTTTCATGTTTAAATTATAACCATTTTATGAAACTTTTTAAGTTTACTAAACCTAAATTTTTCAGTTGTACAATCATTTGAGTGGCTTTTTTTGTAAATAAAAGTAACCATTTTGAGTCATCCACCAAGAATCAGACTGGCTGGGTTAATAAGAAATAGCTGGGGTACATATGGTATCACCAGAAGACTATTATATGAGAAAGAGGCCCAAAGGAAAGGTTTGCCCTAGGAGAGACATGAGCAGAGGCTATTTGTGCCAAGAGTATAGTAAGAATTAGTTGAGGACAATTCAGCAAAGTTAGTTGGAGCATAGAAACTTTTGTTGGTAAAAATTATTGTAAGTGGGTTTGTATACACTGGGGCATGTCTTAGCTAGTGAGGATAAGTTAATATTGGAAGAGCTGAATCAATGGAAACATGAGAAGAAATGTATAAAATAAAGAACTGACACTTCTCAAAAGAGGACATACAGATGGCCAATAAGACATATGAAAAAAATGCTGAAGAAGGTATACCTCTGAAAATTAGGAAGAGGGCTCTCTCCAGGAATCAGTTTGGCTGGTACCTTGATCTTGGACTTCCCAGACTTCAAAACTGATGATTAAACTGATTGATATGATTGATTTGACAAACCAGGTATCCTTATAAGACAAGGAGGAGGCAACATGAATGTGCGTGCACAGAAGCAAGACACAGCAAGAAGGCAGCTATCTCCAATCTAAGGAGAGATGACTCAGGAGAAACGAAATATGATGATACCTTGATTGGAATTCCAGCCTCCAGAACTCTCTTCCTCTACACAGAGTGACAGAACTCTCTTCTGTCACCCCTGTTTTTCTGGGTGTTTGTTGTTTGCATTTGTTTTTTGTTGTTGTTGTTTTGTGGTGTTTTCTCCACATATATATTATTTTCTTCTTTTTCTCTTCTCTCTTACCTTTTTTTCCATTTCTCAATATCATTTTTGTTCTCTTTTCTCTCTCCTAATTCTCTTTTCTCTGGTGGTCACTTTTATTGGGGTTATTGGTGTTGTGAGTACATTTGTATTTTGTTCCCTTTGTGTAGTGTCTTGTTGAGTTGTATTTTGTGCTGTTCAGTCAACGTGGTAGAGAGTGAGCCACATTAGCAGAAGCCCTGAGACGAGGCTCCATCCACGAATGGGACAATAACACTCAAGACGCAACTACACCAAGAGAATCCAAATATCCCAAGTATGCGGCATCACTAGAATACCCAGCAAAGAAGACCTGACACATTGCACCACTGGGTCCCACAAAACATCTACTATATAAGACAAACTCAAAAAATATGGGTGACATAGAAGTTTAATCCTATATAATAAAAGTCCAGTGACCAAATGGCAGAACCACCAGAACCACCGGAACGACTGCAGCCCCTCACATTGGCCGGCCCTACCCCTGAGTGGGCCCCCGTGACCGGGGGCAGGGCTGGCTGGCAAAGCACCTGTGGCCCCTCGCCCTGGCCAGTCTCACCCCTGCATGCCCCCCAATACCCCTAAATCACTGCCTGGCTCCCTGCTGCATATACATTTGGTGAAAGCACAAGAAAATAATTATCAGTCCCTTCTGTCCACAACCAGAGTCTCCAGAGGGCTCTGCTTATACTGCAGCCAAGGTGTGGAATTCTCCCTCCCCAGCCCACAGCCCCAGGAGACCTTCCAACTTAGCCAAAAAGGTGACCTAAGCATTAACAGGATGGCAGCCCTTTGCTGAGGAATGTAGAGAGGGTGGGTGGGGATTTTGTGAAATTGTGGTGCCTTGCAGATTAGGTGAGCTTTCAATCTCTCTTTAAAAGGGGCGGTGAAGAGGACCTGCAGGCTGTCAGGAGCAACAGTGAAGAATAGACATATTCAAAAACAGGACAACTTAAACAAATAAACATGAAGATTATATTGGGAAACTGAGGGCAGAGCCCCGGGAAAAATGCAAAAATCATTAAAGAGCCATCATTCATCTTGATATACACTTGCAAACAACACACAAACAACTTCATCTCATGGCACATGAAATGTAAAACAGTTCTGTTGTGGGTTTTATTTTGGCCATCCTTAAAGTATAATTAGATCCATAGCTTCCAGCATTAGACCCCACAGCCGGACCCCACCCATGCATGAATTCATATGGCCAATAAGATACCGGGCCTCTGGTTTAATACATAAAACAACCACAAAAGGAATAAAAAAATAGGGAACCCTAACTGGTTTGGCTCAGTGGATAGAGCATTGGCCTGGGGACTGAAGGGTCCCAGGTTTGATTCCAGTCAAGGGCATGTACCTTGGTTGCGGGCACATCCCCAGTAGGGTGTGTGCAGGAGGCAGCTGATCGATGTTTCTCTTTCATCAATGTTTCTAGCTCTCTATTCCTCTCCCTTCCTCTCTGTAAAATCAATAAAATATATTTAAAAAAAAGAAAAAATGGGGAGACAAAGACACAACCCCCATATGAAAGAAAAGGAGGAATCACCAGAAAAGGAAATAAATGAACTGGAGGCAAGCAATTTGTCAGAGAAAGAATTCAGAGCAATGGTTATAAGGATGATGAAAAGGATGGAAGACAAATTCAACAATGTGTAAGAATCAAGAGGAAATGAAGAAGAATCAAGAGGAAATATGGAATGACATAGCTGCAATAAAGAACCCATGGAAAGTATCAACAGTAGAATAGAAGAACCTGAGGACCACATCAGCAAGTTAGAAAACAAAGTAGAAAAAAAAAATGGAGCAGCAACAGGAAAAAAACAAACACAAAAACACAAAACTTAAAAAGCAGGAGGAGAGCCTAAGGGAGTTTTGGGACAACATGAACCAAAACAACATCTGCATAAGACATATAGACCAATGGAACAGAACAGAGAACCCAGAAATTGACCCAAGCCATTATGCTCAATTAATATTTGAGAAAGGATAGAAGGGCATACAATGGAGTTAAGACAGTCTCTTCAATAAATTATGTTGGGAAAATTGGACAGATACATGAAAAAAATTAAACTAGAGCAACAACTTACACCGTACACAAAAATAAACTCAAAATGGATAAAGGACTTAAACATCAGATGAGAAACCATAAAAATCTTAGAAAAATCCATAGGTAACCACATATCAGACATATTTCATAGCAATACCTTTACTGATACTGCTCCTAGGACAATGGAAACTAAGGAGAAAATAAACCAATGGGACTACAAAAAAAAAAAAACAACAAAAAACTTCTGCACAGCAAAAGAAACCATCAACAAAACAACAATAAAGCCCACTGCATGGGAGAACATATTTGCCAATGTTATATCTGATAAGCTTTAATCTCCAAAATTTTTAGGAAACTCACACAACTTAACAAAGGGAAGATAAACAATTCAATAAAAAATGCACATGTGGCCTAATTAGACACTGTTTGAAAGTGGACATACAGAAGACCAAGAGACATATGAAAACATGCTTAAAGTCACTAATCATCTGAGAGATGCAAATCAAAACAACAATGAGGTAATTTCTCACACCTGCCAGAATGGCTATCATCAACAAATCAACAAACTATAAGTGCTGGTGAGGATGCGGAGAAAAAGGAATCCTCATGAACTGCTGGTGGGAATGCAGACTGGTGCAGCCACTGTGGAGAACAGTATGGAGTTTCCTCAAAAAGTTAAAAATTGAACTCCCATTTGACCCAGTAACCCCACTTCTAGGAATATATCCCAAGAAATCAGAAACACCAATCTGAAAAGATATATGCACCCCTATGTTCATAGCAACACCATTTAGAGTAGCAAAGACTTGGAAACAGGCTAAGTGCCCATCAGCAGATGAATGGATTAAAAAACTGTGGTACATTAATACAATGGAATACTGCACTGCTGTAAAAAAGAAGTAACTCTTACCATTTGCAACAGCATAGATGAACCTTGCGAGCATTATGCTAAATGAAATAAGCCAGTCGGAGAAATATAAATATCACATGGTCTCACTTATTTGTGGAATATAATGAACAACATAAGTTGATGAACAAAAATAGATCCAGATATATAGAAGCATTGAACAAACCATCCAACCTCAGCGGGAAGGCAGGGGAAGGGGACATTAAGAGACCAACTGAAGGATTGTATGCATGTATATAAGCATAACCAATGGATACAGACAGGAGGGGGTTAGGGCATATGCTGGGGGCTGGGAACAGCTTAGGAGAAGTCAATGGGGGGAAAAGGAGACATGTGTAAGACTTTAAACAATAAAGACTTTAAAAAAAGAAAGTAGGAAAGAGAAATGCTCATTGTCACTAATCATCAGAGAGATGCAAATTAAAACCAAAATGAGATATCACCTCATGCATGCCAGAATGGGTACCATCAAGAAACAACAAACAGCCCTAACCGGTTTGGCTTGGTGGATAGAGCATCGGACTGCGGATTGAAGAAGAAACAACAAACAATAGGTGTTGGCAAGCTGTCAGGAATAGAGAATCATAGTTCACTGTTGGTGGAAATGCAGACTGGTACAGCCACTTTGGAAAAGAGTGTGGAGTTTCCTCCAAAAAATTAAAAATGGAACTGCCTTTTGACTCAGCAATCCCACTTATGGTAATATATCTTATGAATCCTGAAACAGTAATTTGAAAAAATATATGCACTCCTATGCTTATAGCAGCATCCTATCTAATAAAAGGGCAATATGCAAATTAACACTCACTCTGTCACAAAGATGGAGGCACCCATAGCCACAAGATGGACGTGCCCAGTCCTCTCAGGCCACTCGAGTCTCCCAGACCCGGTGGGGGGGTGGGCGGGTGGCCACTGAGAGCAGGCAGCATGAGCAGCCTGGCAGAATGCTTGCCTCATGGAGGCAAGCATTCCACCCCAGCTGCGGAGGGCCTCTGGCCAGGCCGGGCGTGGAAAGCTTGCGTCACTGCAGGCTGAGCTGAAGACCTCCCCCACCCCATGTGCACTAATTTCTGCACTGGTCCTCTAGTTATTTATAATAGCGAAGATCTGGAAACATCCCAGTTGCCCATCAGTAGATGAGTGGATAAACATCTGTGGTACATTTCACAATGGGATACTATGCAGCCATAAAAAAGAAGGAAATCTCACCTTTTGTGACAGCATGCATGGACCTGGAGATTATTATGTGCAGTAAAATAAGCCCTTCAGAGAAAGACAAGTATCAAACTGATCTCACTTTTGTCCAGTGAAATCTAGTGAACAAAAATATACTGATAAACAAAAAAGAACCATAGACATGGATACATGGAACAGACAGACAACTATCAAAGGATCAGGGGGACTGGATGAAAGAAGGTGAACTGATTAGCCAAAGTGCAAACATATATGACACATAGACATAGAGAACAGTGTGGTGATGGCCAGAGGGAAGGGGGGCAGGGGCTGGGTATGGGGGAAAAAGGGGGGGGGGTGAGGACATCTGTAATAGTGTCAACAATAAAAATAAAGTTAAAATGAACAAGAAAACATTACAAGCAAACAAAAAGAATCAGCACTGCTTGCTTTCTTTACAAAGGTTTTCCTCCTTTTCTTTCCTTTCTTTAATATTACACAAGTATATTATCATTTTTTTTTTGTTAGTTGATTTTGGTGACATATTTGGTTTTTGTCATTTATAATCTACTAGAGGCCTGGTACACAAAAATTTGTGCACTCAGGGAGGGGGGGTCCCTCAGCCCGGCCTGTGCCCTCTCGCAGTCTGGGACCCCTCAGGGGATGTCCACCTGCTGCCTTAGGCCCGCTCCCTGTGGGATTGGGCCTAAGCTGGCAGTCAGACGTCCCTCTGGCAGCCCAGGAGCCCTCGGGGGATGTCTACTTGCCAGCAGGGAGCAGGCCTAAGCTGCAGTCGGACATCCTTAGCGCTGCTGAGGAGGCGGGAGAGGCTCCCATCACCACCGCTGTACTGGCAGCCGTCAGCCTGGCTTGTGGCTGAGCAGAGCTCCCCCTGTGGAAGTGCACAGACCATCAAGGGGCAGCTCCTGCATTGAGTGTCTGCCCCCTGGTGGTTAGTGTGTGTCATAGTGACCAGTCATTCCCAGTCATTCTGCTGTTAGGGTCAATTTGCATATTACCCTTT
>NW_005361652.1:2407529-2409927 GCF_000412655.1 Myotis brandtii | reverse complement strand
AGACCCGGTGCATGGGTGGGGGCCAGCTGGTTTGCCCTGAAGGGTGTCCTGGAATAGGGGGGGGGGTCCTCTGGGGTGCCTGGCCAGTCTGGGTGAGGGGCTGAGGGCCGTTTTCAGACTGGCCACACCCCTTTCAGGGTGGGGGTCCCTGCTGGAGTGCCTGGCCAGCCTTGGTGAGGGGCTGAGGGCCGTTTTCAGGCTGGCCACACCCCTTTCAGGGATGGGGGTCCTGCTGGGTGCCTGGCCAGCCTGGGTGAGTATCTGATGGCTGTTTACAGGCTGGCCACAGCCCCCAGGCACCCAAGCTCCCAGTGGAGGCTGGCTGGAAGCAGGTATCTGGGATTTATTTATCTTCTATAATTGAAACTTTGTTGCCTTCAGTGGAGGCCACAGCCGGCCAGGGCAGGCGGGAAGCTTGGCTTCCTCCATCGCTGGGGCAAGCAAGCCCCTGATTGCTCCAGCTCCGTGGCTGCCGGCAGCCATCTTGGTTGGGTTAATTTGCACATAGTCGCTCTGATTGGCTGGTGGGTGTGGCTTGGGGCATAGAGGAGGTGCGGTCAATTTGCATGTTTCTCTCTTATTAGATTAGACTAGAGGCCCAGTGCACGAAATTTGGGTGCGGTCCCTAGGTCTGGCCGGCAATTGAAGCATGAGTGTCTGGTGTGGAAGGGCAGGTCCCAGCTGACCTCTGGGCCCTGGGCAGTACCTGGGCCCCTGGGTCCCCATGCACCCCCCTCTTCCTGAGTTATCAGACCCCCACCTGGCTCCCTCAGTGCCTGGGAGCCAGGCGGCGACCCCACTCCCTGCCGCCGCCACTGGTCACCCTGTGCAGGGCGATTGGCAGTTTTGATTGGGCCCCATTTGCACCCGCCTGGGCCTCATGCCACCCGCTCACCTGTTCCACCATCTCACAACTGTCCTGCTGTCATAGGGTCCCATTGGTGCCAGTAGCACCTCCACTGCTGCCTGCTGCCAGCACCGTGTCACTGATGCCTGCCATGTTCCGCGCCACCCCCTGGTGGTCAGTGCACATCATAGCGAGCAGTTGAACTCCTAGTTGAACTCCTGGTTGAAATCCTGGTCAATGGGGCAATTTTCATATTAGGCTTTTATTATATAGGATGAGTTTTTTTGTTGTTTGAACTTCAGAGTCTGTTTTGCTATCCCAAACAAAGGAACTAGTTATCTTTTGGTGACTGCAGTTAAAGTAAAGGCATTATCTCTGGAACTAAATAGTTCATTTAGGATGGATCCTAACTGGTTCCTAATGCCTAGCCCAACTCTTAGGTAGTTACAGATGTGTTTACTTTGAAGAGTTGTGATCCTATCTTGGTGCAAAACTTTTTTCCCCATCTAATTTCTTATATTTATTTGTCATGCCATCCTTCCTTGCCATTCAATATAATATTGCTGTAAACCTCTTTTATAAAATCTTTCTGAATTGATCAAATGAGAGACAAAGGAATTCCCATGAATACCCAGTCCATTCCCTATTCTATGCACAATCCTGCCAGCACAGTTCATTTATCTCTGGAATGGTTTAAATTGTCTATTGTCTAGCTTAACTTTTCGCTCTTTGTTTACATTATTGCTATTATTATTATTTTGTTAATCCTCACCTGAGGATATTTTTCCATTGATTTTTAAAGAGAGTGGAAGGGAGGGGGATAGATGGACAAAGAGAAACATCAATGTAGAGAGACATATCCATTTCTTGCCTTCCACTCATGGCCTAGGGCCCAGGATCAAGCCTGCAACCTAGGTACATGCCCTTTACTGGAATTGAACCTGGGCCCCTTCATTCCACAAGCCGATGCTCTATCCACTGAGCCAAACTGCTAGGGTTCTTTGTTTACAGTGTTGTTGGCTTTCTAATTTTTTTGATGTTATTAGGGCCTGTGGTTTGTTTGGTTATCTCTTAACTATTTACATGATGAATCATCTATAATAATAAATAATTGAAAAATAGCTTCTATTAGGTCTTAGAGTATGTAATATAATATAATACATAATAATATTAAAGGCAATTTGCATTCCCTGAACACCTGCCAGTAAACATCATAGAAAGAAGGCCACAAAGCTGTGTGGGGGTAATAAGAGGATATCAATTATAAATAATTTACACACAAACAAATTAGTCACTTTAGTTGCTAAGAGTTCTTATTCTCATTCATAGTCTCTGATATAACAAAAACACTTTATGGAGACTCGTTGATTAATAACAAAATAAAGAATGCAAAGATTTGGCAGAATTTCATGTTGATTAGTAACAGATTTTACTCTTGCATATACAACATACAGAATAATGCCGCCTGGACGCTTCTTGCTCAACATGACTGTATCTCTGGGCTTAGTTGGGCTTGATATCACACCAGAATTGGTCAAAGGTAGTTTTTTA
>NW_005361652.1:2403693-2407401 GCF_000412655.1 Myotis brandtii | reverse complement strand
CATCGATCAGCCGCCTCCTGCACACTTCCCACTGGGGATGTGCCCGCAACAAAGGTACATGCCCTTGACCAGAATCAAACCCGGGACCTTTCAGTCCGCAGGCTGACGCTCTAACCACTGAGCCAAACCGGCCACGGCTCAAAGGTAGTTTTTGCTACCACTTTGGCCTCCCAACCAAGCCCTTTTTTTGTGCATTTCCCCTTCTTACCTTTGAAATGTGTGTCCTCTGGTAATTTTTTTATCTCTCTGTATATAAATGGCTAAGTGTCTGACTGTCCAACTGGTAGCTATGACACGCACTGACCAACAGGGGACAGACACTCAACGCAGGAGATGCCATGATGCACACTGGCCATTTAAAATTAAACAGCACCACAAACCTGGTGCCAACAAACCAACACTCAGCTTCTCTAAAGTGGGACACAGGCCCCCACCACCACCCCCAAGCAACACCCCACCAAATTGCAGCCAATGCTGCTAAGACCCCATGTTGCAAAATGCAGCCCACAGCCCAGCCCAGCCCAGAAATGGTGGCTGGATTCTACCGAGTCTCCTATCTACCTACACCAGGACTTCTGTGAGGATCAAATGAGATGAGGCACCTGAAAATGCTTCACAAACATTTGGTTAAAGTGTAAAATGTTTGCACCTGGCTATAAAACAAGTTGGGTTCCTGGGCTGAAGAAACTCCAAGGAGGCTAGTTGCTGGGGAGAGAAAGCCAGGTGTTGCTATGTGACATCATTACCCAGAGCCCACAGCCACTGTTTCCTGGCTGTGCTGTGCTGTGGGCTGCATTTTGAACCATGGGGTCTTAGCAGCATTGGCTGCAATTTGGTGGAGTGTTGCTTAGGGGAGGTGGCGGGAAACAGTAGTAAGCTATTAGTGACTAGAGGCCCAATGCACAAAATTTGTGCACAGGGGGGAGTGGGAAGTCCCTTAGCCTGGCCTGCACCCTCTCGAAATCTGGGACCCCGTGAGGGATGTCTGACTGTCAGTTTAGGCCTGATCCCGGCAGTCAGACACCCCTCTCACAATCCAGGACTGGTGGTTCCTAACCGCTCACCTGCCTGCCTACCTCATCACCCCTAACCACTCTGCCTGCCTACCTGATTGCCCCTAACTGTTCACCTGCCTGTCTGATTGCCCCTAACTGCCTCTGCCTTGGCCCCCGTCGCCATGGTTTTGTCCGGAAGGACATCTGAAATGATGTCTGGAAGGTTGTTCGGTTGTCTGGTGTAATTAGCATATTACAATTTTATTATTGTAGATAGATTATATACAGGTGAAAGAAAATTACATATACTTATATAGCTCTCTTATTTTGGTATCTCTGAAGAAATGTGTGGGATGTAATAACTCCATATATAATTTAACATAACCATTTTCTCTGATTAGTTTGTTTGTGCTAACCATGTAGGCTTGAACAATATTTCCATGTACCTTTGATTCCTTCTGTAAATGTTCTTACAAATTTTAACATGTAAGATTTCTATAGGTGCCCAAGTAATGATGTGTTGTTTTTTTAAATAATATCCAGTGGTTTCTAACATTCCATGAGCCTCTGCTTCTTTTTTTCTTTTCCTGGAATTAAAACCAAGGTGCTAACATTTTCTATTCTTACTATAAGCACAGAATAGAATATTTTTTCCCAAGTGGTTCAGATAAATGTTCACATTACCTAGTAACTTCCTAGGATAATCAGTTAGGTGCGTTTGTTCCAAAGTGAGTACCATGGATTACTATTTCTGAGGAATGTTGGTTAATAGGTGCTGTATGGAAAAAAAGAAGTATCTATGATTAAATAAGTTCAGGGAAAATATATTTAATGTATGTTCTGATAATCTTTAATATGCTAATGTTTCTTATGAATTTCCATAAAAGGGATATATATGGCAGTATTTGGAACTTTTTTCATATAAACTATCTCAGAGCACTAGTGGCTAGTGTTCCAAAAAGCACGTTTTGGGAAATGCTACATTAGATCAAATCCTGTACTAGGTATGTGGAGACATAAGCTTTGGTTCTTCCTTTGTCACAGAGCAGTTCTGTGACCATGGAGAAGTTGCCTTTATGTCTCTTTTGTTTCCTGATTTATAAAAAAAAAATGAAGTGGACTAGATCAGAGTCAGGGGTGGGGATCATTTATCAGAATTAATTCTGAGGCTTTCTCAACCCTTCTAACCAAGATTTAATATATAGCTCTGACCTCACTGAATTTTAAATCTGCCATTACTTTGGGAGTATAGTGTTTTCCTTATCTGTGTTGAGAACAATAGGACTGGATCCTTTCTGAGCTCACTTCCATCTCATACATAACATGTATTTTACTGACAGTCACCCCAAAGTTGAATATGGCTGTTGGAAAGGACAATCATGCTTTTTGTTGATGTTATATTCCTTGATAACAGAATTTATCAAATAATTTATGCTACTTAGATATAGTTATAAATTTATCTATTTTAGGAATACGTGTGCCTTAGGTAGTACTTCCTAAAAACTAAGCCTGAGTTTAGGATTCTTATGTAAAAACAGTTTACTGATGGGGTGAACTCAAAAATAACCTATAAGGTATTAAGGAAAACAGGATAAGGGAAGAGAAGCAGCTAAGTAAGGGTATGGCTTCAGGAAAACCATAGCCTTATCCCAATGGGGCCTTTGGAACATGAATTACATCACATATTTTGTCTTGATCAGAGGCCAGAAGAATGGACTTTTGTACTCCTGTAATTATTAGTCATTGGCTATGAGTTTACTTTGGAATGAGTATTGTAACCTGCCTTGCATATGCAGCTGAGGAGCTCTTATCAGCTCTTGAGAAGTGTGCAGCAGTAAGCCATTAGTGACAAACCCTCACAGAAGCTGCGTGATGGATGGAATGGCCTAGTAAAGGGGATCTCTTTTTAAAATTAAATTTTATTGGGGTGACATTAGTCAACATGAACATATAGAGTTCATGTGTGGATTACTAAATTACAAAATCTGTATATAGGACCATGTGCCCACCACCCAAAGTCAAATCTTCTCCTGTCACCTCATATTAGGACCCCTTTCTCCCCCCACTCCCCTCCCTCTGGCAACCACCACACCACTGTTTGTGTTCATAAGTTTCAGTTTTATATTCCACATATAAGTTAAATCATATAGTTCTTAGCTTTTTCTGTTTGACTTATTTCACTTTGCATAGTGTTCTCAAGGTCCATCCATGTTGTTGTAAATGGCACTATTTCATCCTTTCTTATGGCTGTGTAGTACTCCACTGGTATATATACCGCATCTTCTTTATCCAGTCCTCTATTGCAGGGCACTTTTGCTGTTTCCAAGTCTTGGCCACTGTGAATAATGCTGCAATGAACATAGAGGTCCATATATCTTTGCGTATAAAAGATTTCAAGTTTTTTGGGAATATAGCCAGGAGTGCGATTGTTGAATCATATGGTAGCTCTATTTTTAATTTTTTGAGGAATCACCAGACTGCTTTCCATAGTGGTTGTACCAGTCTACATTCCCACCAGCAGTGAATGAGGGTTCCCTTTTTTCCACAACCTCTCCAACACGTGTTGTTGCTTGTCTTGTTGATAATGGCCACTCTAACTGATATAAGGTGGTATCTCATTGTAATTTTAATTTGCATTTCCCTGATTGCCAATGAGGTTGAACATCTTTTCATATATCTATTGGCTGTTTGTATGTCTTCTTGGGAGAGGTGT
>NW_005361652.1:2396063-2397143 GCF_000412655.1 Myotis brandtii | reverse complement strand
CTGCACACTTCCCACTGGGGATGTGCCCGCAACAAAGGTACATGCCCTTGACCAGAATCAAACCCGGGACCTTTCAGTCCGCAGGCTGACGCTCTAACCACTGAGCCAAACCGGCCACGGCTCAAAGGTAGTTTTTGCTACCACTTTGGCCTCCCAACCAAGCCCTTTTTTTGTGCATTTCCCCTTCTTACCTTTGAAATGTGTGTCCTCTGGTAATTTTTTTATCTCTCTGTATATAAATGGCTAAGTGTCTGACTGTCCAACTGGTAGCTATGACACGCACTGACCAACAGGGGACAGACACTCAACGCAGGAGATGCCATGATGCACACTGGCCATTTAAAATTAAACAGCACCACAAACCTGGTGCCAACAAACCAACACTCAGCTTCTCTAAAGTGGGACACAGGCCCCCACCACCACCCCCAAGCAACACCCCACCAAATTGCAGCCAATGCTGCTAAGACCCCATGTTGCAAAATGCAGCCCACAGCCCAGCCCAGCCCAGAAATGGTGGCTGGATTCTACCGAGTCTCCTATCTACCTACACCAGGACTTCTGTGAGGATCAAATGAGATGAGGCACCTGAAAATGCTTCACAAACATTTGGTTAAAGTGTAAAATGTTTGCACCTGGCTATAAAACAAGTTGGGTTCCTGGGCTGAAGAAACTCCAAGGAGGCTAGTTGCTGGGGAGAGAAAGCCAGGTGTTGCTATGTGACATCATTACCCAGAGCCCACAGCCACTGTTTCCTGGCTGTGCTGTGCTGTGGGCTGCATTTTGAACCATGGGGTCTTAGCAGCATTGGCTGCAATTTGGTGGAGTGTTGCTTAGGGGAGGTGGCGGGAAACAGTAGTAAGCTATTAGTGACTAGAGGCCCAATGCACAAAATTTGTGCACAGGGGGGAGTGGGAAGTCCCTTAGCCTGGCCTGCACCCTCTCGAAATCTGGGACCCCGTGAGGGATGTCTGACTGTCAGTTTAGGCCTGATCCCGGCAGTCAGACACCCCTCTCACAATCCAGGACTGGTGGTTCCTAACCGCTCACCTGCCTGCCTACCTCATCACCCCTAACCACTGT
>NW_005361652.1:2393498-2395981 GCF_000412655.1 Myotis brandtii | reverse complement strand
CTGCCTGCCTACCTCATCACCCCTAACCACTCTGCCTGCCTACCTGATTGCCCCTAACTGTTCACCTGCCTGTCTGATTGCCCCTAACTGCCTCTGCCTTGGCCCCCGTCGCCATGGTTTTGTCCGGAAGGACATCTGAAATGATGTCTGGAAGGTTGTTCGGTTGTCTGGTGTAATTAGCATATTACAATTTTATTATTGTAGATAGATTATATACAGGTGAAAGAAAATTACATATACTTATATAGCTCTCTTATTTTGGTATCTCTGAAGAAATGTGTGGGATGTAATAACTCCATATATAATTTAACATAACCATTTTCTCTGATTAGTTTGTTTGTGCTAACCATGTAGGCTTGAACAATATTTCCATGTACCTTTGATTCCTTCTGTAAATGTTCTTACAAATTTTAACATGTAAGATTTCTATAGGTGCCCAAGTAATGATGTGTTGTTTTTTTAAATAATATCCAGTGGTTTCTAACATTCCATGAGCCTCTGCTTCTTTTTTTCTTTTCCTGGAATTAAAACCAAGGTGCTAACATTTTCTATTCTTACTATAAGCACAGAATAGAATATTTTTTCCCAAGTGGTTCAGATAAATGTTCACATTACCTAGTAACTTCCTAGGATAATCAGTTAGGTGCGTTTGTTCCAAAGTGAGTACCATGGATTACTATTTCTGAGGAATGTTGGTTAATAGGTGCTGTATGGAAAAAAAGAAGTATCTATGATTAAATAAGTTCAGGGAAAATATATTTAATGTATGTTCTGATAATCTTTAATATGCTAATGTTTCTTATGAATTTCCATAAAAGGGATATATATGGCAGTATTTGGAACTTTTTTCATATAAACTATCTCAGAGCACTAGTGGCTAGTGTTCCAAAAAGCACGTTTTGGGAAATGCTACATTAGATCAAATCCTGTACTAGGTATGTGGAGACATAAGCTTTGGTTCTTCCTTTGTCACAGAGCAGTTCTGTGACCATGGAGAAGTTGCCTTTATGTCTCTTTTGTTTCCTGATTTATAAAAAAAAAATGAAGTGGACTAGATCAGAGTCAGGGGTGGGGATCATTTATCAGAATTAATTCTGAGGCTTTCTCAACCCTTCTAACCAAGATTTAATATATAGCTCTGACCTCACTGAATTTTAAATCTGCCATTACTTTGGGAGTATAGTGTTTTCCTTATCTGTGTTGAGAACAATAGGACTGGATCCTTTCTGAGCTCACTTCCATCTCATACATAACATGTATTTTACTGACAGTCACCCCAAAGTTGAATATGGCTGTTGGAAAGGACAATCATGCTTTTTGTTGATGTTATATTCCTTGATAACAGAATTTATCAAATAATTTATGCTACTTAGATATAGTTATAAATTTATCTATTTTAGGAATACGTGTGCCTTAGGTAGTACTTCCTAAAAACTAAGCCTGAGTTTAGGATTCTTATGTAAAAACAGTTTACTGATGGGGTGAACTCAAAAATAACCTATAAGGTATTAAGGAAAACAGGATAAGGGAAGAGAAGCAGCTAAGTAAGGGTATGGCTTCAGGAAAACCATAGCCTTATCCCAATGGGGCCTTTGGAACATGAATTACATCACATATTTTGTCTTGATCAGAGGCCAGAAGAATGGACTTTTGTACTCCTGTAATTATTAGTCATTGGCTATGAGTTTACTTTGGAATGAGTATTGTAACCTGCCTTGCATATGCAGCTGAGGAGCTCTTATCAGCTCTTGAGAAGTGTGCAGCAGTAAGCCATTAGTGACAAACCCTCACAGAAGCTGCGTGATGGATGGAATGGCCTAGTAAAGGGGATCTCTTTTTAAAATTAAATTTTATTGGGGTGACATTAGTCAACATGAACATATAGAGTTCATGTGTGGATTACTAAATTACAAAATCTGTATATAGGACCATGTGCCCACCACCCAAAGTCAAATCTTCTCCTGTCACCTCATATTAGGACCCCTTTCTCCCCCCACTCCCCTCCCTCTGGCAACCACCACACCACTGTTTGTGTTCATAAGTTTCAGTTTTATATTCCACATATAAGTTAAATCATATAGTTCTTAGCTTTTTCTGTTTGACTTATTTCACTTTGC
This sequence comes from Myotis brandtii, assembly GCF_000412655.1. Classification (NCBI taxonomy): domain Eukaryota; kingdom Metazoa; phylum Chordata; class Mammalia; order Chiroptera; family Vespertilionidae; genus Myotis; species Myotis brandtii. The sequence continues at coordinate 2,393,864 of NW_005361652.1, read as the reverse complement.
ATAGTGTTCTCAAGGTCCATCCATGTTGTTGTAAATGGCACTATTTCATCCTTTCTTATGGCTGTGTAGTACTCCACTGGTATATATACCGCATCTTCTTTATCCAGTCCTCTATTGCAGGGCACTTTTGCTGTTTCCAAGTCTTGGCCACTGTGAATAATGCTGCAATGAACATAGAGGTCCATATATCTTTGCGTATAAAAGATTTCAAGTTTTTTGGGAATATAGCCAGGAGTGCGATTGTTGAATCATATGGTAGCTCTATTTTTAATTTTTTGAGGAATCACCAGACTGCTTTCCATAGTGGTTGTACCAGTCTACATTCCCACCAGCAGTGAATGAGGGTTCCCTTTTTTCACAACCTCT
>NW_005361652.1:2388324-2393212 GCF_000412655.1 Myotis brandtii | reverse complement strand
TCCCATCTGGTTGGCTGCCTGTTTGTTTTGTTGTCCGTTTCTTTTGCTGTGCAGAAGCTCTTCAGTTTGATATAGTCCCATTCATTTATTTTTGCCTTTACCTCCTTTGCCTTTGGGGTCAAGTCCATAAAATGTTCTCTAGCACCCAGGTCCATAAGTTTGGTACCTATATTTCTTCTATGTGACTTACAGTTTTGGGTCTTATGGTTATGTCTTTGACCCATTTTTAATTAATTTTTGTACCTGGGGACAAACTGCAATCCAATTTCATTCGTTTGCATGTGGCTTTCCAGTTTTCCCAGCACCATTTATTGAAGAGACTATCTTTACTCCAATGTGCATTTCTGGCTCCTTTATTGAAAATTATCTGTCCATATTCATGTAGTTTTATATCTCGGCTCTCTATTCTGTTCCATTGATCTGTGTATCTGTTTCTCTGCCAATACCATGCTGTTTTGAGAATCATAGCTCCGTAGTATATTTTGAAGACAGGTAGCGTGATACCTCCAGCATCATTCTTTTCTCTTTCTTTTTTTTCAGGATTGCTTTGGCTATTCTGTTTTTTTTTTTGTGGTTCCATATAAATTTGATGATTTCTTGCTCTATTTCTTTAAAAATTACATTGGAATTTTGATGAGGATTGCATTAAATATGTATATTGCTTTGGGTAAAATGACCATTTTCACTATGTTGATTCTTCCAATCCATGAACACAGGATATTTTTCCATTCCCTTGTGTCTTTTTCAATATCTTTTAATAATGTTTTGTAATTTTCCATATATAGGTCTTTCACATTCTTTGTTAAGTTAATTTTTTAGTTGCTATTGCAAAAGGAATTGTTTTCTCCATTTCTTTTTCTGAAGTTTTGTTGTTGGTATACAGAAAGGCAATAGATTTATGCACATTTATTTTGATTTTAGTTGCAAAAGGAAGGTTTTTTTGTTGTTGTTTTTTACATTTCTTTTTTCTGATGTTTTGTTGTTAGGAAGGCAATGGATTTTTGCATATTGCTTTTGTATCCTGCAACTTGACTGTATTTGTTTGTTGTTTCTAATAGTTTTTGGAGGAGTCTTTAGGTTTTTCTATATATAGCATCAAATCTTTCAAAAGGAGTGACAGTTTTACTTCTTCCTTCCCTATTTGGATGCCTTTTATTTCTTTCTCTTGCCTTATTGCTCTGGCTAGTACTTCCACTACTATGTTGAATGAGAGTGGTGAGAGTGGACATCCTTGTCTTGTTCCTTATCTTAGGGGAAAAGCTTTAATTTTTCCATCATTGAGTATGATATTGGCTGAGGGTTTATCATATATGGCCTTTATTATGTTGAGGTATTTTCCTTATATTCCTATTTTATTGAGTGTTTTAATTACAAATGCATGTTGTATCTTATCAAATGCTTTTTCTTCATCTATTGACAAGATAATATTATTTTTATCCTTTTTTGTTGTTAATGGGGTGTATCACATTGATTTATTTGCGAATGGTGAACCATCCTTGTGTCCTTGGAGTGAATCCCACTTGATTGTGATGTATTTGATTAGCTCTTATTTTTTTATTGTCTAAAGTTTTACATATGTCTACTTTTTCCCCAATTGACCCCCCTCGCCCCAGCCATTCCCATCCTGGGCAAGTCCCCACCACCCAGGGTCTACTTCAATTGGTTATGCTAATATGCATGCAAACAAGTCCTTTGGTTGCTTTCTAAACTTCCCTTTCCCCCCTATAATTTGTCTCTGGATCTATGCTTGTTCATCAAATTATGTTGATCATTATATCCCACACATGAGTGAGACCATGTGATATTTATCTCTCTACGACTAGTTTATTTCTCTTAGCATAATGCTCTCCAGTTCCATCCATGCTGTTGCAAATGGTAAAAATTCCTTTTTTCAAGCAGCATAGGTATTCCATTGTATAGCTGTACTGCAGATTTTTAATTCACTCATCTGCTGTTGGGCATTTAGGCTGTTCCCAAATCTTAGCTATTGTAAATTGTGCTGCTATGAATATAGGGGTGCAAATATCCTTTCTGATTGGTGTTTCTCGTTACTTGGGATATAGTCCTGGAAGTGGGATTACTGGGTCAAATGGGAGTTCCATTTTTAACTTTTTGAGGAAACTCCATACTATCTTCCACAGTGGCTGCGGCAGTCTGCATTCGCACCAACAGTGCACGAGTGTTCCTTTTTCTCCACATCCTCACCAGCACTTGTCATTTATTGATTTGGTGATGATAGCCATTCTGACAGGTGTGAGATGGTATCTCGTTGTTTGATTTGCATCTCTCAGGTGATTAGTAACTCTGAGCCTGTTTTCATATGTCTCTGGGCCTTCTGTATGTCCTCTTTCGAAAAGTGTCTATGTAGATCCTTTCCCATTTTTTGATTGGATCGTTTATCTTCCGTTTGTTAAGTTGCATGAGTTTTCTGTAAATTTTGGAGATGAAACCCTTATCAGAAATATCATTGGCAAATATGTTTTTCCATGCAGTGGGCTTTATTGTTGTTTTGTATATGGTTTCTTTTGCTGTGCAGAAGCTTTTTATTTTGATGTACTCCCATTTGTTTATTTTCTCCTTAGTCTCCATTGCCCTAAGAGCTGTGTCTGTAAAGATATTGCTACGACATATGTCTGCTATTTTGCTGCCTATGGAGTCTTATATGATTTTTATGGTTTCCCATCTTACATTGAAGTCCTTTAGCCATTATGAGTTTGTTTTTGTGTATGGTGTAAGTTGGTGATCTAGTTTTTTTTTTGTTTTTTTTTTGCATGTATCTGTCCAAATTTCCCAACACCATTTATTAAAGAGACTGTCTTCAATCCATTGTTTGCTCTTGCCTCCTTTGTCAAATATTAATTGAGCATAATGGCTTGGGTTGATTTCTGGGTTCTCTGTTCTCTTCCAATGGTCTATATGTCTGCTCTTGTGCCAGTACCAGGCAGTTTTGAAATATGTGGCTTGGTAATATAGCTTGATATCTGGTAATGTGATCCCTCCAACTTTGTTCTTCTTTCTCAGGATTGCTGTGGGTATTCGGAGTCTTTTTTTATTTCAGATGAATTTTTGGAGAGTTTGTTCTAGATCTTTGAAATATCCCGTTGGCATTTTAATGGGGATTGCATTGAATCTGTAGATTGCTTTGAGTAGTATGGGCATTTTAGTTATGTTGATTCTACCAATCCATGAACATGGTATGTTCTTCCACTTGTTCCTCTATCTCTTTTTTTGAATGTTCTATGGTTTTCCCAATACAGGTCTTTTACCTTCTTAGTTAAGTTTATTCCTACATTTCTTAATTTTTTGTGTGCAATGGGAAATGGATTATTTTTTCTTTGTTTGTTTGTTTGGTTGGTTGGTTGGTTTTTATTTCTATTTCTCTGAGTTCATTATTGCTGTATAAAAAGGCCATAGATTTCTGGGTGTTAATTTTTATCCTGCTACATTGCCAAATTCATTCATTAGGTCTAATAATTTTTTTTTGATGGAGTCTTTAGGGTTTTCTATGTAGAGTATCATGTCATCTGCGATTAAGGAACATTTTACTTCTTCTTTTCCAATTTGGATGCCTTTTATTTCTTCTTGTCTGATCGCTATGGCTATCAATTCCATTACTATATTGAACAGGTGTGGTGAAAGGGGCATCCCTGTGTTGTTCCTGTTCTTAAGGGAATTGAGTTTAATTTTTGTCCATTGAGTATGATGTTGGCTGTAGGTTTGTCATATAAGGCTTTTATTATGTTGAGGTATGATCCCTCTATTCCCACTTTGCTGAGAGTTTTTATCAAGAAATGGTGTTGGATTTTGTCAAATACTTTTACTGCATTGATTGATATGATTATGTAATTTTTGTCTCTCAGTTTGTTTATGTGATATATGACATTTATTGATTTTCAGATATTGTAGCATCTTTGCATTCCCAGAATAAATCCCTCTTGGTCATGGTGTATGATCTTTCTAATGTAATGCTGAATCTGATTTGCTAGAATTTTGTTGAGGATTTTAGCATCTATGTTAATTGAGGATATTGGCCTGTAGTTCTCTTTTTTGTTGTGTCTTTATCTGGTTTTGGAATTATGATAATTCTGGCTTCATAGAAAGAGATTGGACGTGTGTGTTCCTCTTGAATTTTTTGGAATAGTCTGAGGAGGATAGGTTTTAGTTCTTCTTTGAATGCTTGGTAGAGCTCCCCTATAAAGCCATCCAGAGCAGGGCTTTTGTTTGCTGAAAGATTTTTGATTGCTGCTTCAATTTCTTCAGTAGTAATCGGCCTATTCAGGTTTTTGATTCTTCCTGATTGAGTTTTGGGAGCTTGTATTTTTCTAAGAATATGTCCATTTTGTCTAGGTTTTCCATTTTGTTGGAGTAGAGTTGTTCATAGTATTTTTTCATAATCGTTTGTATTTCTGTGGGATTGGTTGTTACTTCACCTCTTTCATTTCTGATTTTGTTTATGTGGGTCCTCTTTCTTTGCTTCTTGGTGAGCTTGGCTAGAGATTCATCAATCTTGTTTATCCTTTCAAAGAACCAGCTCTTGGATTTGTTGATATTTTGTATTGCTTTTTAGTCTCTATGTCTTTTATCTCTGCTCCTATCTTTATTATTTCCTTCCTTCTACTTTTGCTGGGCTTTTCTTGTTCCTCTCTTTCTAACTCTTTGAGTTGTATGGTTAGATAATTTATTACCATTGTTTTTTGTTTTTTGAGATAGGCCTGTAGAGTTATGAACATCTCTCTCAAGACTGCTTTCACTGTGTCCCATAGATTTTGAATTGTTGTGTTTTCATTGTCATTTGTTGCCATGATGCTTTTTATTTCTTCTTTGATCTCTTTGGTAACCCAATCATTGTTTAATATCATGCTATTTAGCCTCCAGGTGTTTGATTTTT
>NW_005361652.1:2386291-2387603 GCF_000412655.1 Myotis brandtii | reverse complement strand
TGTTTGCCAATTTAATTATAATGTGCCTTGGCATCGGTCTTTTGGGGTTCATCTTGTTTGGGACTCTGTAAGCTTCTTGGACTTGTGTGAGTTTTTTCTTCCCCATATCAGGGTAGTTTTCTGTCATTATTTCTTCAAACAGGTTTTCTATTCCTTGTTCAGTTTACTCTCCTTCTGGCACCCCTATTATGCAGATGTTGTTTCGTTTCATGTTGTCCCAATGTTCCATTATGCTCTCCTCCTGTTTTTTAAGTTTTTTTTGTTGTTGTTTTGTTTTGTTTTCTTTTTTAGATGCTGCTCTGCTTGGGTATTTTCTCCTACCTTGTCTTCTCTCTCACTGATGTGGTCCTTCACTTCTTCTAGTCTACTGTTGATGCTTGCTATTGCATTCTTTATTGCAGCAATGTCATTTTTTATTTCTTCTTGGTTCTTATTCATTTCCTCTTGGTTCTTACACATATTGTTGAATTTGTCTTCCATCCTTTTCAGAGACCTATGGCCATTGCTTTAGTTCTTTCTCTGACATAGTGCTTGCCTCCTTTTCATTTACTTTCTTTTCTGGTCATTCCTAATTTTCTTTCATATGCAGGCTGTTTCTTTGTCTCCCCATGATCCTCCTCTCTGGGTGTCTGGTTATGTAGCTCTCTGTTGCCTGTGTTAACTTAAAGGCACAAAATACTACATGACAAGACACAGTGCACAGGGCACCAAACACAAATGTATTCACGATACTAATAACCCCAAATAAAGGTGACCACCAGAGAAAAGAGAATTAGGGGAGAGAAAAGAGTGCAAAAATGATATTGAGAAAAGGAAAAAATGTTAGAGAGAAAAGAAAGAGAAGAAAAAAGAAGGGGGAAAAATATATGTATTTGCGGAGAAAATGCCAATAAAACAACAACTATTCCAAAAAATCCAAACAAAAAAACACCCAGAGATGAATGCAAACTATAAACAACAACTAATCCTAAATATGTAAACTGTAAACACCCCAATGAATCTGAGGAAGCAGAGCTTATTTACAGACGGTAATGTCAGGGAATTGAATGAATGGGGAAATTGTCACAATTCAGTATATAGGTGGTAGAAGGAGAATGAGTGTATAAGAAGAAAAGTAAAAAACAGAATAAAAAAATAAAAAAATATATATTAAAAAAATATATATATAAAAGAAATATATATACAGTGGGGCCTTGACTTACGAGTTTAATTTGTTCCGTGATGGAGCTTGTAACTCAAATTACTCATATGTCAAATCTTAAAGTGAACGAGTGAGACACGTGATGCTGGGCTGATGTTGTGGCATTCACTG
>NW_005361652.1:2384357-2386102 GCF_000412655.1 Myotis brandtii | reverse complement strand
ATCTATCTATTTGTGTATTATTTTGCTATTGCAAAAGGAGAATAGAGAGCAGATAGGCCTGAGTTGGTGATTGGAATTAGTTAAGCTATTAGTAGATGGGGAGACCAAGTGAGGAGAGGAAAAACAGAAGCAACAAACAAACAAACAAAACACACACACACACACCCACACACACACACACAACAAAACAAAAAAAAACCCAAAGTAATCAACAATCAAACAAACAACAAGAAGACAGACAGAAAGAAAAATGCAAAAAAAGGAAGAATAAAAAAATTTGGAAAGTGAAGGAAGAGAAGAGAGAAGTGTGTATGGACTTGGAATAGGGTAGCAGAAATTAGATCTATGAGTAAGATCAATTTTTAACAGGGAGTAAAAAGAAAGGATAGAGAAAAACTAAAGCAAGAACAGGGTAAGAGAAATAGGACAACAAAGGGGAAAAGTGATGAAGGGAGTGTTGTCCTAAAGGAAAAATTGCAATATAGTAAATTAATGCTAAAGGAAAAATAAAAATAGAATGTAGAACACTAATCCCAAAATAAAATAAAAAAATAAAATAAAATAAAACTTTTTAAAAGGGTAAAATAATAGTAGTCATAATAATAATTACAAATAAAAACATAAAAAAGGTAAAATCAAGTGAGAAAACAAATGTTTCTTAAATAAAAGATAAATAAAAATGTGAAGTAGTGAAGGTCATTCACTTCCTCTACTGTTCTGCTCGGCAGGTCTATTTCTTATCAGGTAGTCAGCACAGTATTGAAGTTCCCTGCTATCTACCACTCCTCTGTGTCATAAGCCACAACACTATTTTTCTTAAATATATTTTATTTATTTTTTACAGAGAGGAAGGGAGAGAGATAGAGAGTTAGAAACATCGATGAGAGAGAAACATCGATCAGCTGCCTCCTGCACATCTCCTACTGGGGATGTGCCCGCAATCCAGGTACATGCCCTTGACCGGAATCGAACCTGGGACCTTTCAGTCCACAGGCCAACGCTCTATCCACTGAGCCAAACCGGTTTCGGCAGCCACAACACTATTTTTAAGCAGGCAGGATCTCTTTGTTTCTCAGCCTGCCTTTAGTTTTATTTACACAAGAGTCAATTTATGATACAACCCCTCCCTGGGTGATAGTGTTTCTGTATTAATATCTGGGGCTAAAAAGTGCCTCTACCCCTTGTTCAGATTGTTTTTCCTGTAGCACTTAATACTGGTTGGAGGGATGGACTGCCCCAGAGCTGGTTTTCTGTTTGTCTCTCCCCACTCGGATCCCCAGGTTCTACAAAAACAACTTTCCCCTGTAGTCTCAGTGAGTGTTTAATCAGAAGATCCTATGTATTGGACTTAGCAATCAAAAGCAAGGATTTTTTTTTTTTTTAAAAAAGCCAGAGAACATGTGCAGACTTGCGTCTTTTTCCTCTGGCACTGTGCAGCTGGTATACTGGTAGAACTTCAGTTTTCCTTTCTGGGCCCAGCCCTGCTGTGGGTTAATTCCTAGAGTCCCCTTCTGCCAGCATCCCTGTGGACCCCCTTCCACATTCGAGGGCTACACTGACCCCAACAGCCGTGGATTTTGTGGGGCAAAGTCTTCCTCTGAGACTCTAGTTCCCACTGTGCACGTTTTGCACGTGTTTCTCCCTCCAGCCTGGATCCCAGATCTCACCTTTCTCTAGGCCAGTGGTTCTCAACCTTGGCTGCACATTAGAATCACCTGGGAATCTTTTTAAAATCCTGATTTCTG
>NW_005361652.1:2374977-2384215 GCF_000412655.1 Myotis brandtii | reverse complement strand
CAGAAATCAGGATTTTAAAAAGATTCCCAGGTGATTCTAATGTGCAGCCAAGGTTGAGAACCACTGCTCTAGGCGATATCTGACCTTTCCATCCATGGGTTGCCTCACCAGCTGTGTTTAATTCACCAATTCCGGGTGGATGTTATTCGATTTAGCTGTTCCTTCTATCTGCTTTGTGAGAAGTCACAGAGCTCATCTGCATATTTGCACTACTTTATCTTCCCCTGGACAGACTTTTTAGGCACCTGCAGTCAGCGAGGCTGGAGTCCCGGTGTTCCTGGGTTTGCAGCTGAGGCAGTAGGTCCCTGGGCATTGTGGTCGTAGGGTCCCAGGAGGTATCTGAGGTCTCCCCGGTTGAAGGTAAGGCTGGGCCTCTGATCACAGCCGCTCTCCCCTTCAAGATGGCGCGGTCTCTGCAGCAGAGCCAGCCACTCTGGGATAGATTTCAGGAGTAGTAGAGGCTTCCCAGCCAGGGGAGCCCATCCCCCCAGTCCCCAACAGTCCTGTGGAATATAGCTGTCCCTCACAAATACAGACACTCCCCACACATCCATGCACTCTCCTTTTGTTCTGTCACTAACACACTATCTTGCAGCGTGCCTGTCAGCAGCCATCTTGGATCTCCATAGCTAGTATTTTGTTTAAAATTTTTGCATATGTATTCATCAGGGATATTGGTCTATAGTTTTCTTTCTTTGTATTTTCTTTGCCAGGTTTTGGCATCAGGGTTGTTTAGGCTTCATTGAATGTGTTAGGAAGTATTGCCTCTTCTTCAGTTTTTTGGAAGAGTTTGAAAAGAATAGGTTTTAATTCTTCCTTAAATGTTTGGTAGAATTCACTGGTAAAGTCATCTGGTCCTCGACTTTTGTTTTTTGGAAGGTTTCTGATGGTTGTTTCAATTTCCTCACTGCTGATCTGTCAATTTAGATATTCTAGTTCTTCATGATTTAGTCTAGGAAGATTATGTATTTCTAGGAACTTACCCATTTCTTCTAGGTTATTGAATTTAGTGGCATAAAGGCTTTCATAATATTCTAGTACTAGAGGCCTGGTGCACAGATTCATGCAAGGGGGGACAGGGGGGTCCCTCTCACAATCTGGGACCCCTTGAGGGATGTCCTACTGCCAGTTTAGGCCCAATCCCCACAGGCAAGGGATGTCGCAGTGTGCCAAGTGGCAGGCAGCCAGGGAGGAGCCCAAGCCAGGGCCAGGCACCGCGCCGCTCAAGCTCATCCCAGCCCACTGTGCCTGCTGCTGCTGTTTGTTGAGCTGCCTCAGAGTCTGGAGAGGCTTCCACCACTGCAGCTGTGCTCACCAGCCATGAGCCTAGCTTCTGGCTGAGCGGCACTCCCCCTTTGGGAGCGCACTGAACACCAGGGGGCAGCTCTGGCATTGAGCGTCTGACCCCTGGTGGTCAATGTGCCTCATAGCCACTGGCCTACTTGTCATTCTGCCATTATGGTCTCTTAAGCTTTTACATATATATAGATGATCCTTTGTATGTCTTTGATGTCTGTGGTGATTTCTCCATCATTTCTGATTTTTTTTATATGGATCTTTTCCATTTTTTTCTCAGTGAGTCTAGCCAGGGGTTTGTCCATTTTATTAGTCTTTTCAAAGAACCAGCTCTTTGTTTTATTGATTTTTTCTATAGTCTTTATGTTCTCTATTTCATTTAATTCTGCTCTAATTTTTATTATTTTCTTTTTTCTGCTTAATTTTGGGTTGTTTTTGTTCTTCTTTCTCTAGTTTTTTAAGGTGTGATGTTAGGTTGATTATTTGGAATTTCTCTTGTTTCTTGAGATAGGCCTGTAATGATATAAATGTCCCTCTTATTACAGCTTTCACTGCATCCCATAGGTTTTGATATGTTGTGTTATCATTCTCATTTATCTCTATATATCCTTTGATCTTATCTTTTATTTCCTCTTTGACCCAGTCATTTTTTTAGTAGTATGTTATTTAATCTCCATGTATTTTTAGTTTTTTTAACCTCCCTTTTGCAGTTGATTTCTAATTTCAAGGTATCGTTGTCAGAAAATATACTTGGAATAATTTCAATATTTTTGAATTTGTTGATGCTTGTTCTGTGACCCAACATATGATCTATCCTTGAGAATCTCCCACGTGCATTAGAGAAGTCTGATGTTCTGGGCTGAAATGTTCTGTAAATGTCGATTATATCCATTTGGTCTAGTGTTTCACTTAAGGCTGATATTTATTTATTGATTTTCTATTTGGTTGATTAGTCTAGAGCTGTCAATGGAATATTAAAGTCTCCAACTATAATTGTGTTTTGATCTGTTTCTCCATTTAGTTCTGTGAGTATCTGTTTAATATATTTCAGTGCTCCCTGGTTGGGCACATATATATTGAGAAATGTTATGTTTTCTTGATGTAGTATTCCCTTTATCATTATAAAGTGTCCATCTTTGTCTCTTTTTATCTTGAGATCTAGTTTGTCAGATATAAATATGGCTACACCTGTTTTTTTTGTGGATGTTATTTGTTTGGAGAATCATGTTCCACCATTTTACTTTGAATCTACCTTTGTCTCTGCTGTTTAGATGTGTCTCTTGTAGAGAGCATATGGTTGGGTTTTTGTTTGTTTGTTTGTTTGATCCACTCTGCTACTTTGTGCCTCTTTACTGGTGAATTTAGACCATTTACATTTAGGGTAATTATTGATGTATGAGGATTTCCTTTAGCCATTTTATCTTTTATTTTCTGGTAACTCTGTGCCTTTATTGGTTCTTTTCCTTTATGCTTCTTTCTGTTGTTTTTATTTGGTGGTATTCTATACATCTTTCATCTGTTTCCTCTTTTTTTAAGCTATATGTCTTATTTGGGGGATTTTTGTGTGTGGTTGCCATTAGTTTTATAAAAAGTGAAGTTACATATATGCCATAGTTTTTCCCTTTTGAGTTCATCTGATCTTCTTCCTCCTTTGCCTGTTCATACCTGTCCCTCTTCCCCTTGTATGTTTTTGTTGTCACAAATTATCCCTATTTATACTACAAGTTTTTTTGGCAATCCTACTGGTAGTGTTATGATCTTATGTTCTTTGTTTCAGGTAGAATAACATCCTTGAGTATTTCCTGCAATGGAGGTTTTCTAGTGATAAAATCCCTCAACTTCTGTATGTCTGGGAATGTTCTTATTTCTTTTTCATATTTAAAGGATAATTTTGCTGGATATAATATGCATGGATGGTAATTTCTCTCTTTCAGACATTTGACTATTTTGTTCCACTCACTTATGGCTTGTAGAGTTTCTGCTGAGAAATCAGGTGAAATTCTCATGGTTTTTCCTTTGTAGGCCAGTTCCTTATTTTCCCTGGATGCTTTGAGGATTTTTTCTTTGTCACTAATTTTTGACAGCTTCCTTACCAAGTGCCTTGGAGAGGGCCTCTTTGAATTGAGGTAACTAGGTGTTTTGTTTGCTTCTTGGATTTGAGGATTTAGTTCTTTCCATAGATTTGGGAAATCCTCATCCACTATTTGTTTTAATACACTCTCCATTCCATATTCTCTCTTCTTCCTCCGCTATCCCTATGATTCTGATATCATTATTTTTTAATGGAATCAGAGAGGTTTTGTAGGGCTATTTCATATTTCTTTATTCTCAGGTCTCTTTCTTCTTCCCTCTGTATCATTTCTTGATTCCTATCTTCAATATCACCACTTCTTTCCTTTATTTGGATGGTTCTGTTTTCTATGCTCATCAGCTCACTCATAATTTAATTGCCTGCTTCATTTCCAGGATTTCAGCTTGATTCTTTTTTAAAATTTCAACTTCTTTGGAGAAATACTCATTTTGTTCATTGATTTGTTTTCTGAGTGTGCTGAATTGCCTGTCAGTATTTTCTTGCATCTCATTGAGTAATTTCAGAACTGCAATCTTGAAATCTCTGTCATTCAACTCTCATAATTCCATGTGTCCAGCCTATTTTCTGGGGATTTTTCATTTTCTTTCTGGTCATCATTGTTATTGTGGTTGTTCATGGTGTTCGCTGTTCTCCTTTGTTTCCCCATTTATCTATGAGGAGGTCTTTCTACTCTGTTCCAGTAGATAGTGCTGAATTGTAATATTGTTACCCTCTGTGGCCTCACAGTTTTGAGCCTCTGCGGCTTCTGTAGGGCTGTACCACCTCTGTTGCTTGGAGGTGAGGTTTGCTTTTCCCTCACAGTAATGGTGACCCCTGACCTCCACAGTTCCAGCCCAAGCACCCCTCCTGGGGTTCAGTCACAGAGGGAAACTGTGTTTCTACTGCAACAGCTCTTGGCCTACAGATAATACACTCCTGGAAACAACTCCAAGGGCAATGGGAAGCAAGATTTGGGAGTCTAATCAGTGGCAGAGCTCTGTGATCTACTTTCTTTGCCTGAAAGCGGGCAGCTAGGCCCAGCCATGGGGAGTGACTCTGTAGGGAGGACGTTTGCTGATTAGCAGCTTATGCATGCAACTCAGACCCCATTCACAATGCACACCCATGGTTCAGACACTCTCTTACTGCTTGTGTGCAGGACCACACAATACCACTACTCCAGTGGCAACTCGAACAGCTAGCCACTTTCTGGGTTTTCTCTCTGTTCCTCCCAACCAGATGAGGGAAGTGCCTATAACTGCTGCTGCCAGTTTCCAGCTGTGCTGCAGACACACTGCTGCACTGTAGCCATGTTCGGCTTCCCTCCCTTCTCATCTCCCTACTTATTCCAAGTATTCCACCTTAGTTGTTCCAGTGTGTAGGTCTCTCAGCTGTGCATCCATGTTGAGCAGGGACTTCTTTGTTGATTTATAGGTAGTTATTTTGTTGAGATGTTAGGGGGAGAGGATAGACTCGCCCTTATGCTGCCATTCTTCTGAAGTCACTCCTCAGAGGGGATCTAGTTAGGGCACCAACAGCATCCTATATAATAAAGAGGTAATATGAAATTGACCATCACTCCAACACACAAGATGGCCACCCCCATGTGGCCACAAGATGGCTGCCACAAGATGGCCAGCAGGAGGGCAGTTGTAGGTGACCAGGCCTGCAGGGGAGGACAGTTAGGGGCAACCAGGCCAGCAGGGGAGGGCAGTTAGAGGCAATTGGACTGGCAGGGGAGGGTAATTAGGGACAATTGGGCCAGCAGGGGAGCAGTTAGACATTGATCAGGCTGGCAGGGGAGTCATTAGGGGGTGATCAGGCTGACAGGCAGAAGTGGTTAGGGGCAATCAGGCAGGCAGGCAGGTGAGCCAGCAGTCCCAGATGGGAGAGGGTGCAGGCTGGGCTGAGGGACACACACAACCCCTCCAACCCCATGCACGAATTTTGTGCACCAGTCCTCTGGTCTATTATAACTTATTTTCAGGGAATTAAAATTCCCTTTGGTTTCACATCTGCATATAGGAACTTAATGGATACATTCCAAATAAAAGGCAGTTATTGAACATAATTCAAGTCAAGTATTTGAGAGCCTATTATTCAAGCTGCACAATAATAGATAATGTGGAGAATATTAAAAAGAATGGATCATTATTCTGGCTCTTGAAAAGCTCACAGTTTTGTTGGCATGATGAATACTATGTACATAATATTATAAAATATCAAAAATAAGATATGATTATGTGTCACATGAATGGTGCTACCAGCTGGTATTAAAGGCAGATTCCTTACATGATCAGAATAGAGTCATCTTGAATAAAGATTCAAAGAGCTGGGACACTCCATAGTAGGGACCTGTGGGCCATTATGGTGGGCAGGTGTAAGCAAAAGCACCGTGCAAGAGAATGGGACTGGAGTTGAGCCCACAAGGACTGGTGCAAAAGAATGTTGTGGTTCTTTGCTGGAGGAGGGGTCTACAGGATAAAAACCTGAATAAACTCTCTGGGGCAGTATGCACAGTAAGTGTTGTGAGGGAGCATTGAAGAGCATGGCTTAGCAGAACAGAGGACTTGTGTTACAAGGTAGTGGAGAGTATCACAAGATAGATGGCACTGAACTGCAAAAAAAGTAGATAATCAGGCAGAGGAATCTGAATTCATTTTTTAGTCAATTGTTAGCTACTGAACGTCCTTGAGCATGAGAGTAGTCTAATTAAATAATGTTTTAGGAAGGGTCATCTGGACAACATGAAGAAGTTATCAGAGCTGTCTTTAATCAATGCACAATTTTTAAAATTAATGAACAGGCTTTGTCAATAACTACTTTATTTAAATGATTTATGTTAATGACTTGTATTTGGAATACAGTTACCTAACAGATCTTCTGCTTGGTTACATTCAGGTTTTCAGAAACATCTGTGTAGGTCATTGGGTAGCCTTAATTTTCTTTTAAAATGTGTCATTAAGTGATGAGAAAGAAATATTCATTCAAAACTTTCAGTTTGCCTTTCAAACGAAAGTCCAGGGATAATTATTCATAATCATTCCTATGTGTGATATGTGACAGTTTCATGAGTCACCATCTAGATTTTAACCACCCATGCGCAAAAAGGCACAACATAATTTCATACAGGCCATTTGGGAAAACATTCAGAAAAATAATCTGCCTTTTTTATTGACTTCCTGCATATAAATATGAATCCTAACAGCTCAAGGACACTTTATAGTAGGACTACATTCAGTAAACAGCCTGTATTGAGCACCCACTGTATGCGGAAACACTTGAAAGGGGGCTGGTTACAAAACAAAGAAAATGTTTATCCCTTTGGGGATGCTGTGGTATAAAGTAGGCAATGGAGTATTTGAAAAATGTATGGGAACATTTGTAAAGCACTATTTAAAAGAGGATAAATAAGATATAAACCAAGAGTCAATGCCAAAGGGCTAGGATAAATCACAAAATAGGTTCCAGACATGAGGGAGTCACAAGACTACAATTCTCTGACCTGAGCCATTCTTCCCCCACATCAATGTGTGTTAATCAGTGTTTTCCTTGCTGCCCAGCATTTTCAGTTGCTGAGGAATATATAATCAAATTTGAAAATATCCATTTTATTTTATTTTTAAAAATATGTTTTTATTGTCTTTTTGGGTTTTTTTTTAGAGAGAGGAAGGAATAGGTAGAGAGAGAGAAACATTGATAAGAGAGAAACATCATAGATAGGCTGTCACCTGCAGGCCCCCCACCTGGGATTGAGCCCAAAACCCTGGCACATGCCGTGACTGGGAATTGAACCATGACCTCCTATGCATAGGTCAATGTTCAACCACTGAGCCACACCAGCCAGTCAAAAATATCCATTTTATTAATGTGGTTCCTCAGTGGTAAAACATCACAACTTTCTGGAAGAGTCAAAATCTTTTGTAAATGGGATATGTGATATAGGATGTTTTATCAGAATTGAACCTCTGTTCCTCATGCCAGTGTGTCTATTTACTCTGCACCAATGAAGGGATTTACTTGGCCCTGAACTTCAAGAAAATCCCTATCTTTTTAACTTACAAATAGAAATTCTTAGACTAAGGTCCAGACACATTCCAGAAAACCAGACAGGAGCTGGGATTCCAGGATGATGGATGGGGTGGCAGAGCTGGCAGCTACCTAGTTAGATTAATCTTAGCTGGAATTGGTAACTACATACTCAAATGGGTTAGGGAGCAAGGATATGTAATCCAAGCGGAACACAGGGGATTAGGGAATGACTGGATCAGAGTAGTCTAGAAACCAAGGCTGATATGTGGTGAGAAAATTGTGATTTCAAATGGGGGGAACTAAAATGTCAGCATAGTAGAGATTAAGTCACATAGATTTATGGTTTGAGTTAAATGGGATAAAATATGTTAAATATCTGACCCAGTGCCTGGCATATAATACACACTCAATATAAGGAACCTGGAATTACTTACTATTGCTGCTGCTTCCCTTATATAGAGACATAATCTGTGGTTTAATTTATTCTTATCAGAAAGTGAGGTTTCAGTATATATTTGCTTTTAACTATTCTGGTGGCTTTCAAACAGTTTTGTCAGTTTTCACCTTTGCTCTCAAACTTTGCTTTCTCTATTTTAGTGAAGTTGGCTGTCTTGTACTGTTTACAAGACAGGCTGAAAAAATCCCATAATACCATATTATTTTTTAGAACTATGTGTGACAAGCCACTTTTGTTCACTTCAGCACTTCTCAAAACTTAAAAAAATACTGAAAAACTGATTATCTTTCAGGTAACTGAGAAAACACTTATTTGGCTTCTGGAGGTTAGAACTCCTGCCCCCAACATGGCCTCCTATATATTTGAAAAGTCATTTCTTTATAGAGTGGTTGAAAGGTCCCAGGTCTCCCTAGTGGTAAGATAAAGTCAGGCAGGTTGAGACCTATAGGTTAGGAATTAAGATGTCATACCTGTGGGCAGCAGGGTGTTGAGAAATGACATTATCCTTTTTGTGTATAAATTTTCATTGTCCTTTCTTGATGCTCCAAGAGCTAGAGGGTAATGTATTATAAAGATGTACCAGATCACAACAGGTTAGTAAATCTCAAACATTTTTCAGTTCAGATACAAAAAGTTATATCCCAAATCTGGCCCTCCACAAAAAAAGTCCTGCCCCCGCCCCCCAATTAATGGAAAACTGGGACCACTTTTATGAGAGTTCAATAAAGTGAGACTTATTTTTTTAAAAAATAAATGTTGCTATCACATTTTATTGCTGGAAATGAGTAGTGCATGGCCCTATTACATAATTAAAACTAGAGGCCGGGTGCATGGATTCATGCACCAGTGGGATCCCTCAGCCTGGCCTGCAGGGATCGGGCCAAAACCTGCCTGCTCTCTGATATCCCCCGAGGGGTCCCAGATTATGAGAGGGAGGTTCTCGGGTGATGCACCCTGGAATTGGGCTCCCTCCACTCTGGTTCCAAGTGTATCACCCGAGAACCACTGCTGCCAAGTGACTGGAGCTCGGCAGCTCCTGTGTTGAGCATTTGCCCCCTGGTGGTCAGTGTGCATCATAGCTACTGGCTGTCAGCTAGTTGGTGGGTTGCTTAAGCTTTTGTATAGAGAGACAAGAGGCCCAGGCTTTTATATATATAGACTAGAAATTCGTGCATGGGGGGGGTCCCCTCAGCCCAGCCTGCACCCTCTCCAATCTGGGACCCCTCTGGGGATGTCCAACTCACAATCCAGGACCACTGGCTCCTAACTGCTCACCTGCCTGCCTGCCTGATTGCCCCTAACTGCCCACCCTGCCGACCTGGTCACCCCCACTGCCCCCCCCCGCCAACCTGGTTGTCCCCAACTGCCCCCCTGCCAGCCTG
>NW_005361652.1:2365524-2374888 GCF_000412655.1 Myotis brandtii | reverse complement strand
TCCTGCCAGCCTGGTCACCCCTCACTGCCCCTCTTTGCCGTCCTGGTCACCCCAACTGCCCCCCTACTGTCCTGGTTATCTCCAATTGCCCCCACTGCTGGCCTGGTCGCCCCCAACTGCCCCCCCTGCCAGCTTGGTCACCCCTCATGGCCCCCCTGCCAGCCTGGTTGCCCCTCACTGCCCCCCCCTGCCGGCCTAGTCGCCCCACCAGCCTGCTATTCAGTCATTTGGTCATCCCTCACTAACCCCCATGCCGGCCTTGTTGCCCCACTGAGCCTGTTTGGTCATCCATTCGGTTGTTGTGGATGTGATGGCCCCTGGCTCTCTCTATATATAGATTAGGGGCCAGACTGGACAGTCTATGTAGGATTCTTGTAGTCTACCAAGAGTCTTCAGGACTCAATTTGAAAACTGAGAATAAGTGGATATTGGATGACTTATAGAACACTCTTGCCAGGGTAGTAGCTTTAAGTCCTCCCACTATTCAGATTACTCAGGGCTGCCTTATTGAATGCCATTGCTTACTTCCCCCTGAATTTATGTTTTTGTCTCTATAGTATCTGCTGCCAGTAGTAGTCATACATTCATACACTCTCAACAAATCTTGATTCCTTCAACTAATTTATAGAATCCTGCAGTTTTAGGGGAAAATCAGGCAGACCATATTTAGAATACTCTTGCTTTTATATTGCAGCTTTTCAGCCACCCAGTACCCATAGTCTGCTCTTATTCATGTCCTAACTCTGAGGGAAGAATTTAAACTTTAATACAGTTGTTAATAATTATAAAAAGGGATGTGTTGGTATCATGATGATAAATTATAAATCAAAATGCTCTTTGATTTAATTGCTAAATACTAGAGTGTCCAAGTCAGTGGTTCTCAACCTTCCTAATGCTGCGACCCTTTAATACAGTTCCTCATGTTCCGGTGACCCCCAATTTCATTGTTACAAATTGAACATAATTAAAGCATAGTGATTAATCACAAAAACAATATGTAATTATATATGTGTTTTCCAATGGTCTTAGGCGACCCCTGTGAAAGCGTCCTTTGACCCCCAAAGGGGTCGCAACCCACAGGTTGAAAACCGCTGGTCCAAGGTTTGGGATTCCTTTTTTCCTTGAGAGTAGAAACTATATGTACTTGGTATCCTTAATGTTTAGCAAAGAGTTTTGAACATGGCAGATGCTCAGAGAAAATTTTAAAGTGCTTGTAATTTATGTTAATTAAGCATTTTTTTTTGTACTTACAGAACAGCCTTTACAGGATTTTCAGCAATCAGAAAGGGATTTGACCTCAATTGTAGACTACCTATTGGCATAAACTTCACTTATTTTCTAATTCAGACACAATTGTTAATTTTCTTAGTGAACCATAGACAATGTCAAAATTAAACACAAACAAACTTGTAAATACATATGTCTAAAAATAAAACACAACTTTTGTATTTTATTAAAACTAGTAATCAAAAGAGAATAAAACTGAAATGCATTTAACTAAAGTTTTTAGTAGCCCTTACCGCTTCCAAACAATTAGTAGATCAACAGAAATATAAACTTAAAAAAATTTTAAATCACCATTCATGTCATCTTGACTCATGTGTTTGATCTTGGTTTAACATGAAACAGGTGTCTGGTCTAAAATAAAAGGCTATTGCATTGAAAAAGAACAATTTATAAGAAAATGCTAAAATCAGAATAATATGAATGAAGTGGTTTGACATATAGAGACAAGAGAAAAAGCCAAGTTTTCGCCCCAAATTTCTGGAAATATCTTTAAGAGGCAGTGACCTTTCATTTAGCCTTTGAATAGGAAGTCATTTTTTAGCTAGTCAGCTGGATGGAAATAAATAAAAATGGGATTGCAAGAAAGACCAAAGATTAATCGCTTTCCCACATTGCTGAAACTCCAAAACTTTAATATGGCACTAAATTTATACAGATAATGGCTTGATTGACCTACCCCATTCAGGTCTTCTCCCACTGAGGTTTTGTTCAAATAGCTTTTACATTTATTTCTAATGAGGCTATTAGTGTGTATGCTATATTGCTAATATGATTTTTCCTCCACCTTGAATGTTGTGTCAACCTTAAAGAGTTTATTGTCTTTAGCTGTTCTACTGAAATATCCATGGTGTCTATCCTCCTGGGCATTTATTTACCTATGAATCATGTGGGTGTGTGAAGGCCGAGAGTAAAGGGAGAGGAAAAAAGGCTTTTAGTTTGCTGAAAAAGACATGAAACAACCTTAAATTGACACAAAGACACCTCTAATCAAGTGCTTAATTATGTGTCAAAGCAAAGTCTGAGTGGGGACAGCAAGGTATGATGGAAATGAGCATAGGCTTTGCAATCACACAGACCTGGGTTCAAACTTTAGTTTCTGAGCCTCAGACTCCTCAACTGCACAGAGTGCTTATAAAAGGATATTCTCCTGACAGAATTGATGCATAAATCAAATGAGAAAACATGTTAAAGTGCTTAGCACAGTCCCTGGATCTTAAATTAATAGTAGGTGTTGTGATCATCACAGATCAGTATTAGGAAAGTGGCCATGAGCTGCAATTTCAGGAAAAAATAAGTCATTGGATCTGGATAGGAAGAGTGTGTATTCTAAATGCTATAAAGATAGCCACCTTCTCTATAATGAACATAAAGGACCTCAGAAAATCATAGCCTATCACCTGTCTGCTTGGCACAACATGTGTAATACAGTTTAATGACTATAACTTCAGGCATCAGCCTAAAACTACTTGGAGGTAATATTGCTTTGCATTGCAGTTTCAGTGAAGTGGACAGGCAGAATAGAGTTTAATTTTACAGTCTGACTTCCTGGTCATTACTTAAAGCCACAGAGCCATTTTTAATCTTTACATTTTCCACTTTGCAAGTAGTTTCTAAGACAGACAGCATGTCATGTGCTAACTAAATTTCAGATTTTAAATAGACGTTTAGCTCTATAACTCCAGATGATAAAAAACCCATTTAATGGAGAATGTTCTTTTGCTGTATACTTGATCAGTAAATTAAATAGATTAAACCAGGCTGTCAAGACCAAGGACTGTCACTAAGGTTAGCCAATGGAGCTGACCCATTTATCAGAGATGGAGGCTAGTGAAAAGCAGTCTTTGTCCTATAATTCTGTAATGAATATAAAGAAATAGTTCATGGTTGAGCTCTATCTATCCTCTGACTGTATCTCAAGGTAAGGTGGATATGGTGGGGAAAAACCCACCATTGGGATTCTCACTTGCTCAGTTGATTTGTGAGGATTTTTTGTCATTTCCATTTGTTTCTTTGCATCTATCTTTATCCTTTGCATGTCATACAATGTTCCTTCTGAATTTCAAACATAATCTGTCAACAGATATTACTTTTGCTCATCAGTATTGGAACTCTGTGTGGCATATAACATCATCCTTGCCTTCACGGAGCACCTAGAAAAATGATATATGATTAGAAAATTTAAAATTCTATATCTCCATGGGGGACCAGCCTGGCTAAGAGGGAGGAGGTTAGTTAAATTGGAATCCAGCATCAGAATGATGTGAGACTACTACCAACTGGATTCAAGCACTCAAGACTCCTCAGGTGGTCTTCCCAGATGTCCTGATCCCTTCTCTTTGGATTTCAGCCTTGGTACATACAATCTTGAACTGGCAAAATTTGTATGACTAGTATTTTCACCTTTACCCTCAGGTCCTTACCCGTGTGTGTGTGTGTGTGTGTGTGTGTGTGTGTGTGTGTATGTGTGTGTGTGTGTGTGTGTGTGTGTGTGTATTAGAAGGGTTTATTATATAAAATAAACATACATTAAAATTAGTTATAAGACAGAAATTGTGATTTTATGAACTACATGCCATGAAAATTTTCTAACACTATTATAAGAACTTCTTAATAAAGGCATGTCAATGATATTAGGAAAACTAGATTCATTTTAAGCTCAATAAAATGAGGATTTGACAGTATCTTATTTTCTGTCTAAACATAAAACAAGAAACATTTTAATATAAAGATATCTCTATTGCTATATAGATTCTTTATTGATGCATATTAATAAAGTCTGTTAATCTAAATAAATATCATGTTATTCTGAAACATAATTATGTAACATGTACTAGAGACATAAGATGTACCCCTCGCCCCCCACCAACTACCCCCATATGTATTGATTGGATGGAATTAGAATCCAAGGATGAAAGAAACAACCTTGCAGATTTTAGCTGAAAAGCAGCATTTAAAGACTAATTGAAGATAGTATGGACTGCCTTTGAAGGTAATGAGCTTTTTGCAGCAGAAATAGTCAAAGTTTGTATGAGCTTTGAAAAAATAATATGGAAATGAAGGAAACATCATAGATGGTAGATCTAGATAAACTTCTGAAAATGCTAGGGTTTATATTTTCTAAGCCAGGGACGCTATATTCATATGGTATATAACTTGTAACCCCTTCTCTTCTCCATAATCCTTCTGTTATACTTTCCCCCCACATCCATATGTATTTCTAGCCTGGCACTGGAAAATGCATTTAAATATGTACCAAAAAGATACCATTAAATGTAATGCTCAACTTTTAGTTTTGCAACTGTCAATTTTCTCTCTGAAGGGTTTTAGATTACCAATTGTGTATAACATAATATTTAATTTAACCCATTCTTTAATTGAGCATTTACTTTTCTTTCATTGACCTCCAATAATTTTATAACATTGATTATTATAGTATTATTATAATTATTACAATATTGCTTGTAATATAGAATATTAAAAAAACTTAGAATTATTGGTATTTGAGTGGTTATCATACCATATTACTATGCTCTATATGTATACTTTGTTCTTATCTATTAATTTTTTATGAGAAGTAATTAAATGTTTTAAATCTCAGGGACCTAACTCTTAGCTGTATTGCCTGAATGGTTGAAACACCTAGAAGGGTCTATGAAGAAATGCTAAAATCTCCTCACTTAACAAAATGCTAATATAGGTCAGATCAGTGGCTTATCTTATTCAGTTTTCTTACTAACAAATATTTTCAACATGCCTTATGGAAAATCATTTTGGTTGTCCTTTATATCACTCAGTCTTATAAGGCTAAGAGTGACCCCTAAAAAGTTTACTTAAAAAACAATTATTTATCTGCTTATGAATAAATGTTTATTGGATACCTACTATGTGCCATGTACATGTGAGCATTGGGGCAATAAATCAGTGCCTTATAAGAGCTCTCTGAATAGTAGGAGAAATGAACATACTAAAAATAAAATATAGTATGATAGGTTCTGTCAAACATATGTACAAGGAAAAGTGTCGTCAGTAAGGAGATGAAGTTTGAGCTAGGTCTAAAGGATAAATAAAAGTTTGTTAGAAAGATAAAGGGAGGGGACATTCCAGGCATAGGACCTTCTACATAAATGCTCTGAAGCATGAAACAGTAGGTGCACTTTGAAAATAGTGTAAGAATTAGAAGTAAAAGATGTTGCTAGAAAATCTGACAAAAACTTAAACATAGAGGCCATTTTGTGTCATATTAAAGATCTATACTTATCTTGAGGCATATTGGTGAACTGCAATTTGTAAGCAGCTTGCATTAAATAAGCCATTGGTTACTGTCATGAGCTGAATCATGCTCCTCAATTTATATTTTGAAGTTCTAACCTCCAGTACCTCAGATTATAACTGTAGTCAGGGACAAGGCCTATAAATAGGTAATTAAGATAAAAAATGAGGCCCTTAGGGTAAGGTCCTAATCAAGTCTGACCAGTGTCCTTAAAAGAAGAGGAGATTGGAACATACACAGAGGGAAGACCATGTAAAGACACAGATAGAGGACTGCCATCTAAAAGGAAAGGAGAGAGGCCTTTAGAAGAAACCAACCCTGCCAACAGCTTGATCTCAAACTTCTATCTTCCAGGGCTGTGAAAAAATAAATTTCTGATATTCAAACTACCTACTCTGTATTACTTTGTTATGGCTGTCCTGGAAAACTGATACAGTTAATACTAAAAATGATCTAAGCATCATAGTTTACTTTTAAAAATACACAAACATTCATTCAACTTTATTTCTATAATAATAACAAGATTCTCATTCACTTACTGTATAATATATTTTCTTGAGTGTAAGGGAAATCAGTAAAGACATCTTAATATTTTGAGCAAGGTAGTGACAAGGTAAGATGTGTGGTATAAAGCTTACTCTAGTAGTAGTGTGGAGGGAGGTTTGGAGGACACTATGACTAGAAACAAGACCAGTTAGGAAAGTGTTAGGACTCTTTATGAGGCCTAATCCCATAGCACATCTCTTCCATATTTGAGTTTAAACCAATTGAAAAATAAAGCACAGAGTTGTAAAATGCAGGTGAAAATAACACCTCTAGTGATCTAAAGGCTAGATGGCTAGAGGATGTAGATGAGCATGAGAACCAAATTAGTCCTCTGTGCCTGAGGTTGGAACGTGGAACAACCCTGTCAAGGGAGAGTTGAATCTGTGAAACAGAGAACACTTGTTCAGATCACTGGTCTAGGTAGAAACAAGAAAGAGACCCAATTTTCTACTCCACCCAGTTGAGAAATGTGGATCATTTAATCTCCCATGAATTTATATAAAAACTTTTTATTTTAGAGTAGGATGGAAAGGGGGATAGTTATTTAGATTTGTTGCAGTATCCTGAGGGTTAACACATTCCATTATGTTATTTCTGCTACTTAAGATAGGACTTTTCAAATGAGGAGCTAAGCTAGGAATTTGCAATTTTCCTGATCCTTTTCATTTCTTTCCACCTCAAAAGTTTCTAATGATATATTATAGAGAAAAATCTTGGGAGTAAATTAAGTACTGGAATAGATGCAGTGACTCTTCTCAGGCCACAGTGGTCTTGTACTTTGTGAAATTGTTTTACTCTCTTAAATAGCTCAGCTGTAGTAAAAAACTCACGGAACAGTTGTTAATTCCCAAAGTATCCATCTAGGCTTCAAAGAATAGTTTGCCTTTGCTACTTGGCCCAGCTAATCAAGAACTGAGTTCCAGAACTAAGATATAGCTTCTGTCACCACATTTATGATTAAAATGGTTTAAGTTTAAATATATTTCATGGGCATCTTTGATCCATCAATAGTTTAACTCCTTAGTTGAGAAAGAATACAAGTTTATGTTTTGAGTTGAATAACATTGACTGTTTCAATTCTAATTCTGAAACTTGAAATTTCAGATTTTCCCCCCAGCCATTTTCTCACTCTGAGTAGCAAGATTTGTCTTAATATGGAAGCTATCCTTCTTCAATAGTATATGACTTTCTTTAGCTTTGGGCCACTAAAGGCTCCCACATGTGGGATAAGCTTGATGTGGAGCTGTCATTAAGAACTCTTGTCATAATGTGGAGAGGATTTAAACCAAGCAGCCAATTACTCTCCTTTAATTCTGATGTTGCCCTGCTAATTGGCATTCACGTAGCCTCTAGGCTATATTATAAAGAGCCTTTGGATTCCAACATTATGCTTTTCTTTTGCTTTCAATTTTATAGATTGATCAATTAATTTTTAGAGACCAAGCAGAAAGAGAGTCCCTCAGGCTAAAGATAGTCCTCATTCAGAAATAATTTATTAGGTCTCACATTCTTTGCTTCTGAGCTCTGAAAACTTCAAGGGGGATTCCATCATGTTTCTGGAACATCTAAAAACAGCAATGCAGAAGGAAAAGGGCAGAAAAACTGCTTTAAGTTGGGAAATGATGCAAAGCCAGAACATTCAAAGTGGCATATTTCAGCACATATTCAAAGTACCTCTAGAACATTCAATCAGTTAGATTCAGAACCTGTTCTTACCAGTAACTGTCCTTCTACAATCAGTCTATTAGTTATAATGGTACTTTTTAATGTGAAATATGGTGATTGTTTAATAAATATGCATTTAATGAATTAATTAATGAAGGGATGAGTATTTGAATACTGTTTATACTCATTAGTGGGCTGTAGAATCAATTTAGTAGGTTACGGCCAGAATTTTAAAGAAATAGAATGCAAGGAAATAGAAAATATTGGGATACAGTTTACATAGAAAGGATAATGTTTCTGTATTAAATTCTTATTTTAGTTATATATGTGTTTAAATATATGGATCATGTATGGATGATGAGTAAAATGTATTTATTAAAGTGAATCACAGTCCAAATCATTTAAGGTCAACAATCTATGGTCTATGAGCCAGATTTGGCATATCACGTCTGTGTTAGTCCAGTCAAACTGATGTAACAAAATACCATAGACTGGGTGGCTTATAAACAACACAAATTTATTTCTCACAATTCTAGAATTTGGGAAGTCCAAGATCAAGGCACTGGCAGATTAATTGTATGGTGAGAGCCCCTTTCCTGATTCATAGATCATGGTCTTTTTCCTCTGTCCATACATGGCCTAAGTAGAGAGAGAATTCTCTGGGGTGTCTTTTACGAGGGCATTAATCCCATTCATGAGTGTTCCATCTTCATTACCTAATCACCTCCCAGAATCCCCCACCTCCACATATCATTACAATGGGGAAATTGGTTTCAACATATGATGAATTTTTGAGGAAAACAAACTTTCAGTCTATAGCAGTCTCCCTTTGGAAATAAAGTTTTATTGGAAGATAGTTATGCTCATTCATTTACATATTGCCTTGGACTTTTGCACTACAATGGCAGAGCTAGGTAGTTGTTACAGAAACCATATGACCCACCAAACCTAAGATGTTTACTCTTTGGCCATTTACAGAAAAAGATTACTGATCCCTGCACTTGAAAATGCTAGAGACCTTTAAATATAGAGAACCTGGTTTTTGTGGTTTGGAAAAGAATAAAAGCTAATATAATCAATTTATATTTAGTTGGGAGTTATTTTGTTTCTTTGGACTCAGGGCAACAGTTAGTAGGGTCTGAACACCTGTACGTATATTTGAATTGAGCTAATGGCAGATAATTTAGAAATTTGGGCCAAAAATGAGTGTATATTTATTGAACATGGTCATGTTCTTGGACAGTGTGTGTTGAGGCAATCTGTTATAGTGTGTAGTAAAGGTTCCTCATCTTGTGTAAACTTTGCAAAACCTATTCAAGAAGAATCTAGAAATCAATGATATGACCAACTCACAACCTTTATATATGCTTTCAAAACTGTATAGCAATGTAACCAATACCCAAATAAAATTGCCATGTAGAGTTGGGGAACTAAAAACTGTATCACAGGGAGGAAGACATGAGGCTAGCTATGTGCAAGGAATAAAGCAAAGTAAATGGCATCTAATCACCTATTCTTCATCCCCTCCCCAATATTGGCTGTCTACGTTAATAGCAAGAAAGATTCCTTCTTATACTCCACATTTGTTTAAACCTT
>NW_005361652.1:2359359-2365071 GCF_000412655.1 Myotis brandtii | reverse complement strand
GTGGCATGGCGCATTGTCTTGTTGGAAGAAGCCATCTCCATTGGGATACACCATCAACATGATAGGATGAACTTGATCAGCAACAATATTTAGGTATGATGTGCTATTCAGACGTTGTTCCACATGAATTAAAGGGCCCAAATCATGTCAGGAAAACATGCCCCTAACCATAACACTGCCCCCACCAGCTTGAAGGGCTGTACTCATGCATGTGGGGAGCATGCTTTCATGCTGTTTCCGTCAAATCCTCACTCTGCCATCTGCATGATGCAACTGGAAATGTGATTCATCGGACCACATGACTTTTTTTTCCAATGCTCAACTGTCCGATCCTTGTGTTCCTGTGCAAATTGGAGATGTTTTATCTTGGTAACTGCAGACAGCAAAGGTGTTCGAACAGGCCTTCGGCTATTTTACTGATACTTGCTCCGTGGCTCCGAACGCCAACAATTATCCCACATTCAAA
This sequence comes from Myotis brandtii, assembly GCF_000412655.1. Classification (NCBI taxonomy): domain Eukaryota; kingdom Metazoa; phylum Chordata; class Mammalia; order Chiroptera; family Vespertilionidae; genus Myotis; species Myotis brandtii. The sequence goes on along the minus strand of NW_005361652.1, from coordinate 2,364,605 downwards.
GGCCGTTAAATTGTGTTGTTTACCCATATCTTCAGAAAAAATCACTTCTGTCGTGGTAAACAACCTGCTTCCCTATTTATAATGGTCTGCCCCTCTAGCAACTTCAGCATGAAATTACAGCTAATTTGCCTACAAACATCAGGTGGTCATAATAATCTGGCCACTCAGTGTGTGTGTGTGTGTGTGTATATATATGCCTAAGCAACCAGCCAAACAGCCCACTGGCCGACCGGTAGCTATGACATGCACTGACCACCAGGGAGCAAACGCTCAATGCAGGAGTTGCCAAGCTGCAGTGACTTGGCAGCTGCGGTTCTTGGGTGACTATCCAAAACCAGAGAGGAGGGAACCCAATTCCAGGGTGTGTCACACGAGAACCACCCTCTCGCAATCCGGGACCCCTTGAGGGATGTCATAGAGCAGGTTTTGGCCTGATCCCTGCAGGCCAGGCCAAAGGACCTCTAGTTTTATATAAGAACTACTATGGATGCTGGCAACTCTAACAGTCAGCATGGCTGGAGCACTGGGTATGTGACTGTGATAGTGAGAAGATGAGATAGAAGAGGTTGATAATGCCCACATCTTGCATGAGAGGGGCCCTATGAACCAAGCTAAGTAAGGAGTGCTTGGCCATTGTTCCATAGGAAATGGGGAGCTCTAGGAGTCAAATAATCAGACTCACTGTTTTAGATGCACTCTTACCACTATGACCCATAGATTGGAGGGAGTAGAGCCTGAAGAAAGAGAGACCTGTTAGGAGGTCATTTTAGCAATCTAATTGAGAAATAATACAGGCCCACAGACTAAGACATGGGTACAGAGGTGGAACCAAAACAATTGTGGAGAGGAATGTTATGAGATTAATCTGTAAGTTCAGCTGAGACATTAATATGGGGATTCTTTAAGCCACATTAAAAAATTCAGACATTATATTTAAAGGTACTAGGGAGCCACTGATTGAAAATCACTTTGATTCAGTGTAAAAATAAATGATTGAAAATAGGCAAGCCCAGAGATAAAGAGAAGCATTAGAGAAGCAACTGCTGGCTATTTCCAGTTGACCTGATTAGAAAGTGTTTTTGAATGAGACTATGAGTACATTCAGCACATTAAGTTCATCCTATCTCCTCCTGGATACAAATGGAATAATCTAGTTACAAAAGTATATACTTTAGCTATATTGTGAGGTTGAAGAGAAGGTATTCTAGATATACCAGTAGTGGGGCATTAGACTGTTCTCTGATGGAAAGCTTTGAAATTCTTTATGTAGACATGTATTAGAGAGACACTAACTCTTCTGCTGGGGTAGGTTATCTTTTAAGAATACTTTACCAATTATATTATTAAATTACCTGTAGGTACTCTCAAGAGTACTGGGGAAAACAATAGATTTGGTCCTCTCATTTAATTTGTTTGGGAAATTTCCTACCAGAGATATTTAGAACAACAAAATTGACTATAGGAAAGAATTTGATGAATGGTTTCCAATGGGACATCTGACATTGTAACATCATATTTCATATATAATTGTTATTGATTTGATCCATAAAAAAATAAGTACTATTTCAGTGGCAGTAGAAATTTTTATAACACAAGAATACCTGTGAAGGTATACTATTCTAATATTTGCAATGAAAGGTATTGTAGTCATCTGAAAATTAACTTTACATAAATAAATTTTCCCCAAATACACAAGTCATTACTGCACAGCTCTGAATGCTACATATATCCATTACCTTAAAACGTTTCCAGTGAGTCTCAGATTCCAAAATGATGGTGGAGTAAGTTGATGCTACACTGACACTCTTTCAGGACCAAACTGGAAATACAACTAAAATACAGAAAAAACACCTTGAAAAATCAACTGAAGACTAACTGAAGAGAACCCTGATAAACAAGGACAGAAAGTGAAGAATGCATAGAGACCAGTAGAAAGTTTGGCAATGCAAAAGGGCTGCCCAGGTTCCCTCAGGCAGCAGCCAAAGTTCCAGAGGAATATATCAGCTGTGGGGGTCTCCCACTGAGAACCCTGGGGTCTAAAACCCAAGCTGAACTCCCAATCCCAGAGCATCAGAACTGATAAAGGTGCCCACAAAACTACTGGCTGTGAAAAGCAACAGCGTTGCTGTCTGCCAGGGAGAGACAGCTGGAAATGCAGGCAGTCTCTTAAAGGGACAATACACAAAATTTTGTGTGCAGACATTGACCTTGGGCTCCGGCAGAGGGAGGGCAGAGTGGACTGGAGCTTTGTGAGGAGAGTCGAGGGTTGAGGACTATGGGATTGGAGCTTGGAGGCCAGCCATGATGGTTTCCTGTGCTGAGTCATTTCCTCACACTGTGGAGGACATCTTTCTCCCATGGACCTTTGCTATTCAGGTGGTTTTTGCCTGGGGAAAAGGTAGTCGCCATACCCTGTTGGAAGACCTCTTGGCCCACAACACGATGGATAGCCTGAGGCTAATCAAGGCAGATATAAATCAGACTGTAGGCAGAGGCAGGTCTCTGGAGGCTTGAATCTTTGCCTCATGTAATCCTGAGATAGGAAAAGCAGACCCTGGTGCACATCTTGGTCCTTTCCAAAGGCACCAACCCCAGGAGAGAGAAGCACAAGCTGTGGATTGATAATAGTCCCAAACAGGGCACTCAGGACAATTGGAAACAACATCTGACATTGCCCTGCAATAGAGATAGGGAATCATATCACATCTACCTTATACACAAACACAAGCACAAACAGGCAGCCAAAATGGGGAAACAAAAAATAAAATCTCCAAATGACAGAACATGAGAATTCTCTAAAAGAAGAGCTAAACAAAATGTAAATAAGAAATTTATCTGATATAGAGTTCAGAATAATGATGGCAAGGATGCTCAACAGCATGAGAAAAGATATACAGACAGTCCTTGGGTTACGTCGGACTCAGCATACATCGTTTCGTAGTTACGTCATCATCTCCTACCCTATATAATAAAAGAGAAACATGTAAATTGATCGTCCCTCCACTATGCTCACCAGCCAATCAGGAGTGAGTATGCAAATTAACATGACAAAGGTGGTGGGCTAATTTGCATACACAGGCGCCAGGTGGAGAGCAGAGCAGGAGAGCCAGTGGAGAGTGGAGCGGCATGGGGAAATTGGCTCCCCAAGCCACCAGATGGAGAGCAGAGAGGGAGAGCTGGCGGCTTGGAGGACTTGGCAGAGTGGGAGGCCATGGGATGGAGACAGTGCAGGAAGGGCAAACCAAGATCACAGGTAGCACTGGGAATTCTGGGAATAGCAGTTTTGGTGGCAGCCCCAGAACCGTAAGCAGAAGCCCAGAGCACGGGGAGCACCAGGAATGCTGGGAATCGTAGTTCTGGTGGCAGGCGGATCTCCTAGACACTAGAGCAGTGGTTCTCAACCTGTGGGTCGCGACCTCTTTGGCGGTCGAATGACCCTTTCACAGGGATCACCTAAGACCAGCCTGTATATCAGATATTTACATTACGATTCATAACAGTAGCAACATTACAGTTATGAAGTAGCAACGAAAATAATTTTATGGTTAGGTCACAACATGAGGAACTGTATTTAAAGGGCCAGATGGTTGAGAACCACTGTACTAGATTAAAGTAAGCCTGGAGCAAGTTACTGTTGCAGTGGGGGATGGAGGGAAAGCAAAGGTGAGAGACATAAGTAAAATCAGAGTGTCTAGGAAAAATTAAAGGGAAGATATCCTAAAACTTCCAGAAAATCTCCACCAATGAAGCAAATAAAAAAAATGTCTCTATTATTCTGTGAGCAACAAACCAAACTGAGTTGGGGTCTCAGACAATTTGCTCATATGATTGCAAAGACAGAGAGAAACTCCAAGATTGGAGAGGTCTCCCCTGAGGGCTCCCAGATTGGAGAGGGTGCAGGTTGGGCTGAGGGACCCCCACACCGCCAAGTGCACGAATGTGGTGCACCGGGCCTCTAGGTTTTTTATTAAAAAATAGTTCTGTCATTTCGTTGTATGTACATATGTGCTTTATGTTTTTATTATTTATTTGCCACAAGTAAAGGTCAGGAATTGTTATCTTTCTTTTAATTTTTTTTTTTACTGTTTCACTTCATTAATGCTGTGTATGTGCTCCATGTGAGTGACATAGGTGCTTATGTAGGTGGGTTCCGACTTAATGGTGAAAATTGTGTTACATCTCGCCGTAGAAACGGATCTCTGATGTAACTCAAGGACCTACTGTAGTAACTATGAAAAAAGTGCAGTCAGAAATAAAGAATGAGATAGCACTAATACAGAACACATTGGAAGGTATATACAGCAGATTAGGGGAAGCCAAGGTTCAGATCACTGAATTAGAAGACAGGGTAGAAAAAATCACTCAATCAGAGAACTAAAATGAAAAAATAGGAGGACATTTTAGGGGAGCTTTGGGACATGGAACAAAACAATATTCACATAGTTGGAGTGACAGAAGGAGAAGAAAGTGAGCAAGGGATAGGGAATGTGTTTGAAGAAATAATGGCAGAAAACTTCCCTAACCTGGTGAAAGAAAATGTCACACAGGTCCAGGAGGCAAAGACAATCCCAAGCAAGAAGAACCTAAATAGGCCCATATCCTGACACATTATAATTAAAATGCCAAAAATTAAAAAAGAGAGAATCTTAAAGGCATCAAGAGAAAAGCAATGTACAGAGGAGCTCCCATAAGGCTGTCAGATGATTTTTCATCAGAAACTCTACAGGCCAGAAGGGAATGGCATGACGTATTCAAGGTAATGAAAGGCAAGGATCTGATACCAAGATTACTATATACAGCAAGGCTATCATTCAAAATAGATGGTGAAATAAAGACCTTCTCAGACCAAAGAGGGCTAAAGGAGTTCATCACCACCAAAGCAGCACTGCAAAAAAATGCTAAAGGGACTGATGTAAAGAGAATAAAAAGTGTATATATAGAGAAACATAAGCATAAAGAATTAAAATGGCAATAAGTAAGTACATATCAATAACACTAAATGTAAGCGGATTAAATGCTCCAATCAAAAGGCATAGGGTAGCTGCATGATACAAAACATGCCCCAACAACATGCTGTCTGCAAGATACCCACCTCAGAACAAAAGACTCATAAGTGGATGAGAATGAAGGGATAGAAAAACATTTTCCATGCAAATGGAAACAAACAAACAAACAAAAGCTGGGGTAGCAATACCCATATCTGACAAAATGTAATTCAAAGTGAATTCTATCACATCCAATAATAC
>NW_005361652.1:2353491-2359135 GCF_000412655.1 Myotis brandtii | reverse complement strand
TGACTTCACTGGATATATCTTCCAGACAAAAAATTAACAAGGAAACAGAAACTCTAAATGACACACTGTATCAGATGGATTTAATTGACATTTATAAAACATTTCACCCCAAATCTGCAGAATATACATTCTTTTCAAGTGCACAGGGTCATTTTCAAAGATAGGCCACATCTTATTTATTTTAAAATAACTTTCCCCCAAATTTATATGTAACTTCATATTTCTCTATAGAATTATCTCTCTCTCTCTTTCTCCCCCCTCTCTCATTTCATTTCTCCCTCCATCCCTATCTCCCTCCCTCCCTCCCTCCCTCTCATCTTTCTCACATTTGGGAGAGTTCTAACCAAACTATATCATTGAATTAGTGACCAGTTTCATCCAGAAGGAGCTAGAGCCAAACTTTATCAATGAAGTTACAGCAGTCAGATGCAGACATCCACAGACAAAAAACATACAAACAAACAAAAAAACAAAAAGAAGAAGAAGAAGAAGAAGAAGAAGAAGGAAGAAGAAGAAGAAGAAGGAGGAGGAGGAGGAGGAGGAGGAGGAGGAGGAGGAGGAGGAGAAGAAAGCTGCATTTATGAGGTTTAGTTCCCACACTTCCAAAAAAATTTTTTTAAAGAAATTTTTTCTACCACCAATTTCATATGGCTCATCCTCTGGTCATTATGGGAAACATCAATTTTACTGGATCTAGTGTGACTACTATTTTTTTTATTTATCTCTGTTTAAGTATCTCTTTCTTATATGCAGCCTATTGAGACCCCATGGTAACACATGCTCCTGGATCTAGTGTCTTTTCCACTGACACTACATGAAGATATTGTAATTGCAGCAATTTATAATTACTTCCCTGAATAAGGCTACAGATCAAATGAACCTGGAGCCAGCAGTCAGTTCTATAAATAATAACAGTGGCTGTTTATTGAGTGCTTACAATGTGTGAGGCATCGTATGCAGAACTTTATATGCATTATCTCATTTTATCCTTACAACAACTCCATAAGAGGAGTATTAAGAACACTTACTTTATTTAAAAATATAATAAAATAGTGATTACTCATGATTGTAAAGAGATGTGGTGGAGTACTTATTATGTACTAGAGACCTGATGCATGAAATTTGTGAAAGAGTAGGCCTTCCTTCTTCCTTCCCCTGGCTGCTGGCACTGGCTTCCCTCTGGCACCTGGGACCGGGATTTCCCTCACAGCCCCGGCTTCGTCCAGGAGGTCATCTGGAAGGATATCCAGTCTAATTAGCATATTATGCTTTTATTATTATAGACTAGTGGCCCAGTGCATGAAATTCGTGCACATTAAAAGGGAATTAATTAGAGGAAATATTTTAATATTGCTATTTGACCTTTCTCTATAATAGAAGTGTCAGAGATTAAAGAAAATTAGTAAAATGTATATGAAAATCTCCCTTCTGTCAGTCTGGGGCCCAGAGTCAAGTCCTCGACCACCTGCGCTCACCTTGAAATCACGTGAGACCCAAACCTCGTTGGCCCCACCCCCATCAAGCCCTGCAGGGCGGGGGGTGCAGCCTCAGGTCCCCTGTCAAGCCCTGCCTTGTGGGGGGCACAGCCTCAGGTCCCCTGACCTTGTGCCGGGTGTGGGGCACAGCCTCAGGTACCCTGGTGCAGCCTCAGGTCCCCTGGCCCTGGTGCTGGGGCGGGAGGTGTGGACTCAGGTCCCCTGGCTCCAGCGCCAGGGTCGCGAGGTACAGCCTCTGGTGCCCCAGCCTGGCCTCAGGTCCTCTGACTCTGGTGCGAGAGCATGAGGGTGCAAGGGCGCAATGACCATTTGCATATTAGCTCTATATTATATAGGACTAGAGGCCCGGTGCGTGGAATTCATGCACTGGAGGGGGGGTGTCCCTCAGCCCAGCCTGCACCCTCTCCAATCTGGGACATCCCTCTTACAATCCGGGACTGCTGGCTCCTAACCACTCGCCTGCCTGCCTGCATGATTACCCCTAACCACTTCTGCCTGCCAGCCTGATCGCCCCCTAACTGCTCCCCTGCTGGCCTAATTGAAGCCTAACTGCTCTCCTGCCAGCCTGATCACCCGCAACTGCCCTCCCCTGCCAGCCATCTTGTGGTGGCCATCTTGTGGTGGCCATATTGTGAAAACGTGGGGGTGGCCATCTTGTGATGACATGGGGTTGGCCATCTTGTGATGATGTTAGTGCGTGAGGGCCACCTAGGCTTTTATTAGTATAGATAACTATATAAATAAATATATAAATACATTTTATATATGCATAACAAGTATTGAGTTTTTATTATGTGCCAGGTACTATATTAAGCATCTTAACTGGATTATTACAAAGCAGATACTATAAATTTACAGATGCAGAAACAGAATCAGAGATCTTAAGTAGCTGATTTAAGTCCACATCATAAATCAGGCAACTGGGATTTAATCCTTATTTTGGCTGACTCTACAGTCTGATTTTAACTCCTACTTCCTATATATGCTGCCGTACACGTCTCCCGATCATATCCTGCCTTCATTAAAATTTTTCCTTATACTACTGGGGAGAATCATCAGGGTGGTATTATTTTTTTTTCTTTGTGTGATTTTTCTCAGGATTCCTTGTTTTATTGGTTCAACTAAAACTCTAGTTCTAGCGTGTCCTCCTGAGAGAGAAAATTGTCTCCAGGGAAACTTCAGGTTTTTTTTTTTGTTTTTTTTTTGTCATTTCTAAATTGTCAGTAATGAGTATGAAAGTCATTTTCATGACTTATGTAGCTCTTTCTATCTCTCTATATAAGTGACACTAAAGAACTGAGTTCTCTGTGAAAATACCCTGTGAAATTACCCTAATTGTGTAACCAGTTCTTTTGTGAACTTGATTCTGAGAATCTGTGCAGCATTTTCATATCTGCCTGAAAGACAAATATATGGGGGTGGGGAAATAAACTAAATAACTATTCATATAAGTTCTTAACTGCTCAAAAGGAAACACATATTTTAAATTAAATCTTTATATTGAAAGTATTACATATGTTCCCTTTTTTTCATCATTGACCTTTTCTACCCGCCCCCCCGCCCCAAGGCCTTCAACACCTTATTCTCTGTGTCCATTTATTATGCATATATGCATACAAGTTCTTTTGTTAAAGAGTCCCACACAGCCACCCTCCCCCACATTCCATCTTAGATTCCACAGTCAGTTCCATGCTTCTATGTATCTGGATCTATTTTGTTCATCAGTATATTTTGTTCATTAGGTTCCACATATGTGTGCTATCATGTGATACTTGTCTTTCTCTGACTGGATTATTTCACTTAGCATAATACTCTCGAGGTCCCTCCATGTTGTCTCAAGGGTAAGAGATCCTTCTTCTTTTTTTTTTAGATCCTTCTTTTTTACTGCTGCATAATATTCCATGGTGCAGCTATACCACAGGTTTTTTTTTTTGTTGTTTTTTTTTTTTTTAGCCACTTGTCTACTGATGGGCATTTGGGCTATTTCCAGATCTTAGATATTGTAAATTGCATTGCTATGAGCATAGGGGCGCATGCATTCTTATTGGTGTTTTGGGTTTCTTAGTATATATTCCTAGAAATAGGATAACTGGGTGAAATCAAATGGCAGTTCCATTTTTTATATTTTGAAGAAACTCCATACTGTTTTCCATAATGGCTGCACCAATCTGCATTCCCACAAGCAGTGTACTAGGGTTCCCTTTTTCCACATCCTCATCAACACTTGTCATTTGTTGATGGTAGCCATTCTGATAGGTATGAGGTGATAACTCATTGTTGTTTTAATTTGCATCTCTCTGATGATCAGTGACTTTGAGCATTTTTTCATATGTCTCTTGGCCACCTGTATGTCTGCTTTGGATAATTGTCTATTTAGGTATTTTGCCCATTTTTTAAAAAATGAATTGTTTGTCTTCCTTTTGTTAAGTTGCATGAGTTCCTTAACTATTTTGGATATTAACCCTTTATCAGATGTCTCATTGCCAAATATGTTCTCCCATAAAGTGGGCTCCCTGTTCATTTTGTTGACAGTTTCTTTTGCTGTGTAGAAGCTTTTTATTTGGATGTAGCCCCATTTGTTTATTTTCCTCTCAGTTTCCTTTTCCCTAGGACAGTGATGGCAAACCTATGACACGCATGTCAGAGGTGACACGTGAATTCATTTTTTTTGGTTGATTTTTCTTTGTTAAATGGCATTTAAATATATAAAATAAATATCAAAAATATAAATCTTTGTTTTTCTATGGTTGCAAATATTAAAAAATTTCTATATGTGACACGGCACCAGAGTTAAGTTAGGGTTTTTCAAAATGCTGACATGCCAAGCTCAAAAGGTTCGCCATCACTACCCTAGGAGATACATCCTTGAACATATTGTTACGAGAGACATCTGACATTTTGCTGCCTATGGTTTCTTCTAGAATTTTTATGGTTTTACATCTTTTACATTTAGGTCTTTTATCAATTTGAGTTTATTCTTGTGTGTGGTGTAAGTTGGTTGTCTATTTTCATTTTTTTTTTTTGCATATGCTTTCCAATTTTGCCAACACCATTTATTGAAGAGACTGTCTTTACTGCATTGTATGTTCTTGCCTCCTTTGTCAAATATTAATTGACAATAATGGCTTGAGTTCATTTCTGGGGTCTTTGTTCTGTTCCATTGATCTATATGTCTATTCTTGTACCTATACCAGGCTGTTTTAATTACAGTGGCTTTAACTTTGATTACAGTAGTATAACGTGATATCTGGTATTGTAATCCCTCCAACTTTATTCTTCTTTCTCAAGATTTCTGCACCTATTTGGTGTCTTTTTGGTTCCATATAAATTTTTGTAGTATTTGTTCTATATCTGTAAAATATGCCCTTGGTATTTTAATAGGGATTGCTTTGGGTAGTATGGACATTTTAATGATGTTAATTCTTTCAATCCATGAACATGGTATATTCTTCCACTTGTTTATATCTTTCTCTATCTCTTTTTTCGATGTCCTGTAGTTTTCTTAGTACAAGTCTTTTGCCTTGCTGGTTAAGTTTATTTCCAAGTGTATTATTTATTTTGTTGCAATAATAATGGCATTATTTGTTTTGTTTTTCTTTCTGAGAATTCATTATTGGTGTATAAAAAAGCCATCAATTTCTGTTAATTCTGTACCATGCTATATTGCCAAAATCACTCATATAAAATAATAGATTTTTGGTAGAGTCTTTAGGGTTTTCTATGTACAATATCATGTCATCTGTGAATAGTGAGCGTTTTACATAGTCCTTTCCAGTTTGGAGGCCTTTTATTTCTTCTTATTGTCTGATCGCTGTGGCTAAGACTTCTAGTATTATGTTGAATAAGAGTTGTGACAGCAGACATCCCTGACTTGTTCCTGTTCTTACATGACATGGTTTTAGTTTTTCTCATTGAGTATGATGTTCAATGTAGATTTATCATATACTAGTGGCCCGGTGCATGAAATTTGTGCATGGGGGAGGGGTGTTCCTCAGCCCGGCCTGCACCCTCTCCAATCTGGGACCCCTCGAAGGATGTCCTCCTGCCAGTTTACAGGGATCGGGCCTAAACGAGCAGTCAGACATCTCTCTTACAATCCAGGACTGCTGGCTCCTAACCACCTACTTGCCCCCAAATGCGCCCCCCCC
>NW_005361652.1:2337323-2353029 GCF_000412655.1 Myotis brandtii | reverse complement strand
TTTGCTGGCTGGCCACACCCACTTCAGGGTGGGGGTCCCCACTGGGGTCCCCGGCCAGCCTGGGTGAGGGGCTGATGGCTGTTTGCTGGCTGGCCATGGCCCCGGGCAACCCAGGCTCCCAGACACTCCTTGAGCAGAGGCCACAGCTGCTGGAAGCCGGTATCTGGGATTTATTTGTCTTCTGTAATTGAAATTTTGTAGCCGTGAGTGGAGCCCACAGCTGGCAAGGGCAGGCGGGAAGCTTGGCTTCCTCCATTGCCAGGGGCAACCCAAGCCTCTGCTCACTCCAGCTCCATGGCCGCTGTCATCTTGGTTGGGTTTATTTGCATACTCAATCCTGATTGGCTTGTGGGCGTGGCTTGTGGGCATGGCTTGTGAGTGTAGTGGAGGTACAGTCAATTTGCATGTTTCTCTTTTATTAGATAAGACAAGTAATATTTTTTTGGTTTCTTTGTTTTGTTAATCCTCACCTGAGGATATTTTTTCCCCACTGATTTTCAGAGAGAGTAGAAGAGAGGAAGGGAGAGAGAGAGAGAGAAACATTGATGTGAGAGACACACATTGATTGGCTGCCTCCCGCATCCACTATGACTGGTGCTGGGAATTGAACGTGTAACCCAGGTATGTGCCTTTCCTTGACTCGTGAACCTGTGACCCTTGGATGCATGGGCCGACAGTCTAACCACTGAGAAACACAGGCCAGGGCAACAAATAACACTTTTTAAAGGTTTGTATGTAGGCTAGATATTATTTACAACACTCAAGGCTTACAAGGTTGAGAAAGAGACACATCCCTCCTCATGACAGTAACTGATTGCATCCTATGGTAAGAATTCTTTTATTAGTTCTTTCCCTATGGAGCCTATATTTAAGAAAGAATTTTGTCTACAAAAATTTAAACACTTAAATACTCAAATATTCTTATTCTTTTAAAATCAAGGGCACATAATTACTCTGGTCAACTGGAAAGGCTCTAAGCACTAGCATGTCTTTTAGAGCATAAAACACATTGACATGCATGTGGCAGGTGCTGAAAAATATGTTTAAAACAAATTTCTTTCACAGCCTTATGTGATCATAAACCAAATACACCTTGTAACGTGTCCTAATTCCACCTCAGACAGTGTCCTGTATTCCTACAAATGCAACATTAGATGTTCGTAGGGCAGAGTCTTTGTAGGAACACAGGGATCCTTGACTTTAGTAGGTTTCACACAGTGAGAGTTTGGGTAGCCAGGGATACTACTTCCACCAAACAGTTCTATCTGGAAAGTGTATTCAAATGGACTTGGGTTCTGAGTCTGGACAGCAAAAATTCAGATACTGAGAGATACCCAGATACTGGAAATACTAGTAATGACTTCAATAAACACATCACCTACATATCTAGTTCTGCTGAGACCTTAAACAAAGTTTGATTCTTCAAAGATGATGATAATGGAGGAAACTGAGTTTGCAAAAGTTACAAAATAATAAATCTGAAAGAATAATGTTCAACATATTTTGCAACACAAGACAAAACACAACAGGGCTAATTTTGAGTTTAAAAACGCTGATCCCGGTGCTGGGAGGCATATTACCCTTTTACTATATAGGATAGGGGCCTGGTGCATGGATATGGGCTGGCTGGTTTGCCCTGAAGGGTGTCCTGGATCAGGGTGGGGGTCCCCACTGGGGTGCCTGGCCAGTCTGGGTGAGGGGCTGAGGGCTGTTTTCCGGGTGGCGAGTGACTAAAGCTCCCAACCGCTCCTCGTTTTCTTCTTCTTTTTTTAAATCTGGGCCAGCTTTAGCTCTGAGGCCTCACTGCTGAAAACATGGATACAATGTTTTGGTCCGCCTGGCTTTCAGTCTGGCTGGTTTCTGGAGTTTTGTTTACCTTCTTATTTGCAACATAGTACATAGTTGCTTAGAGTTGCAGTTGAGAGGCCGGCAAGTGAGGCGGGGAATGTTGGCGTCCGCAGCAAGCAAGCCTCATGCTCCCTTCAGTGCCTGGCTGCAGGCCGCCATCTTGGCTGACAGTTAATTTGCATATTCTCACTGATTAGCCAATGAAAAGGGTAGCGGTCGTACACTAATTACCATGTTTCTCTTTTATTAGTGTAGATGACCTTTATTATGTTGAGATATGATCCCTCTTTCCCACTTTGCTGAGAGCTTTTATAAAATATGGATGTTGGATTTTGCCAACTGCTTTTTTTGTGTCTATTGATATGATCATGTGATTTTTGTCTTTCAGTATGTCTATGTGATGTATCATATTTATTGATTTGTGAATATTGTATTAGACTTGAATCCCTGGAATAAAACCCACTTGGTCATGGTGTGTGATCCATTTAATATATTGCTGGATCCAATTTGCTAATATTTTGTTGAGCATTTTAGCATCTGTGTTCATCAGGGATATTGACCTGTAATTCTCTGTCTTTATAGTGTCCATATCTGTTTTTGGAATTAGGATAATTTTGGCCTGCTAAAAAGAGCTTGGAAGTGTTTCTTCCTCTTGGAATTTTTAGAATAGTTTTAGGAGGGTAGGTGTCAGTTTTTTGAATGTTTGCTAAATCTCCCCTATGAAACCATATAGACCAGACCTTTTTTGCTGAAAGTTTTTGTTTTGTTTTGTTTTCTATTAATGTGTCTATTTCATCAATTGTTATTGGCCTGTTCAGGTTATGGGATTTGTCCTCAGTCAGTTTTGGGAGATTGTACTTTTCTAAGAATTTGTTCATTTCATCCACATTATCCATCTTGTTGTCATATAGTTGTTCATAGTATTATCTAAAAATCCTTTCTATTTCTGTGGTGTCAGTTGTTAATTCTCTGCTTTTGTTTTTTATTTTATTTATTTGGGTCCTCTCTCTTTGTTTCTTGATGAGTCTGGCTAACATTTGAGTAATCTTGGTTATCTTTTCAAATAACCAGATATTGGTTTTATTTTTTATATTTTTTTAGTCTCTATGTCATTTATTTCTGCTCTAATCTTTATTATGTCCTTCCTTCTACTTAGTTTGGGCTTTTTTGTTGTTCTCTTTCTAATTCTTTAAGTTGTAGGGCTATATAGTTCATTATTTTTTTTTTGAGGTGGACCAGTAGTACTATGAACTTCCATCTCAGGAATGCTTTTGCTGTGTTCCAGAGATTTTGGTTTGTTGTGTGTCCATTTTCATTTGTTTCCAGAAAGTTTTTGATTTCTTTGTTGGTCTCATTGGTAACCCATTCATTGTTTAACAACATGAAATTTAGCTTTCATGTGCTTGAATGTTTTTGAGTTTTTTTACTGTAGTTTATTTCTAATTCCAATCACTTGTGGTTTGAGAAGATGTTTAATATGATTTCAATATTTTTGAACTTGTAGAGAATTTTTGTGTCCTAAGATGTGGTCTATCTTTGAGAATTATGCCTGTGCCCTTGAGAACAATGTATATTCTCCAGCTCTGAAGTGAAATGTTCTATAAATGTCAATTAAATCCATCTGATCCTGTGTGTCATATAGAGTTACTTTTTCCTTGTTAATTTTGTGTCTAGCAGATCTACCCAGTGAAGTCTGCGGGGTGTTAAAGTCCTCTACTATGACTAAATTGCTGTCAATCATTTACTTAAAGTCATCTAAATTTATATTATTTATTTATTATTTATTTATTTATTTATTTGTTTATATTTAGGTACTCTTATATTGGGTGCATATATGTTTACCAGGGTTATATCCTCTGGTTTGATTGATCCCTTTAGTATTATGAAGTTACCTTTATTGTCACTTGTGATGGGCTTCACTTTGAAGTCTATTTTGTCAGATATGAGTATTGCTACCCCAGCTTTTTTTTTCCATTTGCATGCAAACTTTTTTCATCCCTTAACTTTTATACTGTGAGAGTCTTTTTTTCTGAGGTGGTTCTTTTGTAGACAGCATATATTTAGGCCATGTTTTTGTATTGTATTCATTCAACTACCATATGTCTTTTGACTGGAGTATTTAAGCCATTTACATTCAAGGTTACTATCCATTGGTACTCATTTATTGCCATTTTAATTCTATATGCTTATGTTTCTTTCTCTATTTCTCCTTATGACAGTAATCCCTTTAGCATTTGTTGCAGTGCTAGTTTGTTAGTGATAAACTCCTTTATCCTTTTTTTTTTCCAGGAAGCTCTTTATTTCACCATCTATTTTGAATGATAGCCTTGCTGTATATAGTAATCTCGGTATCAGATCCTTGCCTTTCTTTATCTTGGGTACTTCATGCCATTCCCTTCTGGCCTGTAGAGTTTCTGATGAGAAACATCAGACAGCCTTATGGGAGCTCCTTTGTACATAACAAATTGCTTTTCTCTTGCTGCCTTTAAGATTCTCTCTTTTTTTAATTTTTGGCATTTTAATTATAATGTGTCAGGATATGGGCCTATTTAGGTTCTTCTTGCTTGGGAATGTCTTTGTCTCCTGGACCTGTGTGACTTTTTCTTTCACCAGGTTAAGGAAGTTTTCTGCCATTATTTCTTCAAACACATTCCCTATCCCTTGCTCACTTTCTACTCCTTCTGTCACTCCAATTATGTGAATATTGTTTTGTTCCATGTTGTCCCAGAGCTCCCTTAAGCTGTCCTCCTACTTTTTCATTTTGGTTCTCTGTTTGAGTGATTTTTTTCTACCCTGTTTTCTAATTCACTGATCTGAACCTTGGCTTCCCCTAATCTGCTGTGTATTCCTTCCAATGTGTTCTGTATTAGTGGTATGTCATTCTTTATTTCTGACTGGTCTTTTTTCATAGTTACTATATCTTTTCTCATGCTGTTGAGCATCTTTGCCATCATTACTCTGAACTCTATATCAGATAAATTTCTTATTTACATTTTGTTTAGCTCTTCTTTTAGAGAATTATCTTGCTCTGTCATTTGGGGATTTTATTTTTTATTTCCCCATTTTGGCTGCCTGTTTGGGTTTGTGTTTGTGTATAAGGTAGATGTGATATGATTCCCAATCTCTATTGCAGGGCAATGTCAGATGTTGTTTCCAATTGTCCTGAGTGCCCTGTTTGAGGCTATTATCAATCCATAGCTTGTGATGGGCTCCCTCTCCTGGGGTTGGTGCCTTTGGAAAGGACCAAGATGTGCACCAGGGTCTGCTTTTCCTATCCCAGGATTACATGAGGCAAAGATTCAAGCCTCCAGAGACCTGCCTCTGCCTACAGTCTGATTTATATCTGCCTTGATTAACCTCAGGCTATCCATCGTGTTGTGGGCCAAGAGGTCTTCCAACAGGGTATGGCGACTACCTTTTCCCCAGGCAAAAACCACCTGAATAGCAAAGGTCCATGGGAGAAAGATGTCCTCCACAGTGTGAGGAAATGACTCAGCACAGGAAACCATCGTGGCTGGCCTCCAAGCTCCAATCCCATAGTCCTCAACCCTCGACTCTCCTCACAAAGCTCCAGTCCACTCTGCCCTCCCTCTGCCGGAGCCCAAGGTCAATGTCTGCACACAAAATTTTGTGTATTGTCCCTTTAAGAGACTGCCTGCATTTCCAGCAGTCTCTCACTGGCAAACAGCAACCCTGATGCTTTTCACAGCAAGATGTTGTATGGGCACCTTTCTCAGTTCTGGTGCTCTGGGATCGGGTGCCCAGCTTGGGTTTTAGACCCCAGGGTTCTCAGTGAGGACCACCTACAGCTGAGATATCCCTCTGGAACATCAGCTTCTGTGTGTGGGAGCCTGTCCAGCCCTTTTGTGTATCTGCACTTCGTACCATTCTCTATGCAGTCTCCACTTTCCACCCTTTGTTTTCAGGGTTCTCTTCAGCTAGTCTTCAGTTGATTTTCAAGGTGGTTTTTCTGTATTTTAGTTGTATATCAAGTTTGGTCCTGGGAGAGTGTCAGTGTAGCATCCACTTACTCCACCCTCTTTTTTAATTTTTAATTTATTTATTGAAGTTCTGGAGACTGGAGGTTTGATACCAAGGTGCCAGCATGGTTGGTTTCTGTTGAGAGCCTGCTTCAGGTTTACAGACTGCCAACTTCTTGTATCCTCATTTGGTGGAATAGTGAAAACACATGATTTTTAAAAGTTTCAGAGTATGTAAAAATCACTTGAAAAAGTTTGTTTCTGCTCATGTAAATCTCACTAATTCAGGTTAGTGAATCAAAAAGTCATTTTGTTTAGAAATATTTTTTACTCAAGTCATATACTCAGTTTTGTTCATTATAATGAGGTTGCCTTTATGTTTAGAAATGTAGGAAGAAACCTGAAGATAGACTCTTCTATTTGTCCAAATGATATACTTTTAGCTCTCACATTATAGTATAAATCTGGGACACAAAGGTCGAAATATAGTACCAGGTATTGCCATTTAGTCTTTTTTTGTCCTTAATTTCTTCATCTATACAATGAAGGCATTGTTCTGTTGACCTTTAAGATACTTTCAAATACTAACATCATCTTTTATCCTTACCATGAGTAATTTGGCTGTAGATAACTTTTTCCATTACTTTAAATTTCAAAGTTATTCTTGTCCTTCTGTATATGTTTTTTCTGAAAAATTTTTATAGCTTTTACTAAGTGTAGTATGCCTAATTCTAAGCTCCCTTGTATGAAGGGAACTGGAAAGACCTTGGAAAGATTCTGAATAAGATACACAAAGGAGATTAGAATGCAAACAGACACATTAGACATTAACAAAATATTAGTATGGGTGATTCTTTCTCTTTAAGTTAATTTTCATTATATGTCAGAACTTCTGACTCTTATGTCAGTTAACATCTTGAGAGAATGCTTTTGTACACTTTAATTCAATTATTCTAACTATTTTCTAGAGGTTGGACTTCTAGTATTAATTAAATTATAAGTTCCTTAACAGCATCAATTCTGGTTTTATCTTATTTTGTATTCTTCACAGTAACTAGCATCAAAACAGACTCATGCTGGGCATTACTATTGTTAAATTGTATGTTATTGAGGAAGACATGCATAATTTAGTGTCATGTATGAATTCTGGCCAAGAGGGTGGACTAATCAGAAAGAAAATACAACCACTACAAACATACACAATTCTGGATACTATATATACAGGGTATCCCAAAAATGTATATGCACTTTAATAACTGATAGCTCAATTTTGAAAATGAAATGTATTTTAATAAACACTTCCTTTATAATTATTCAAAGTGTGTGTATACTTTTTTGGGACAGCCTATATTTTACTGTATATAGGCAAATATTGAAAGAACAAAAAGGGTATATGTAGATGTTAGAAATGAAAACAAACAAACAAACCAACACACAAACCTACATCTAAAGTGGTGAGTGATAATTGAAGAATAATAAAATCTCAAGGATCTGGTCTCTGAACACACCTTACCTTAGGGGCTGGAAAGCTAATGCTTTACCGGTTAGGAGCACAAGTCATTTCAATTTTTCTAGGACATGAAACTTACACAATTTATAAATGTCTGCTTTAAAAAAGTATCTTACTTTTCAATTTCACCCAAATCCATGATGGTATGGACACATTTCTAGGGCCATTCCTTGGGCCATAGAAGGAGCCCATTTAAGTGAGGCCCTGAAACCCAAGCTTTATTAGCTACATGGTAAATCTGCCTCTGGTCTATTGTCAATATCACAACCTCCTTAAAGGGCAAGGAGTGGCGATTAGGCTTCCTAAATGTTTCCAAGAGCAAGAAAAGTATTGTATCCTTTATAATACATTGTATCCTTTATAATACATTGTATATATTGCATCCTTTATAATAGCTACCACACAATCTCTGCTGACTGGCCGAGGGGCTTGCAGATAATTTACTAATTACCCTAAGCTTTATGTCACATGATAGAAAGTAGAGCCCTACCTTGAGTTGTAGGGACCTAAAACTAATAAATAGATGTGAAAACTGGGTTGGAAATGGTGAATCTTTTAGTACTCAGGCAGGAGCATTTATGAAACCATGCCGAAGAGGCCATCACAATCCATGGTCTATTTGTGTCTTCTGAAGAAAATATGCCCACATCGCCATGGAAGTTGAGCTCAAAGATAAAAAAAAATATATGGAAAATGTCAACACCAAGAATACTATACCACAAAAACAAAAGATAGACAGATTCATATCCAGGCAACTAGAGATAGTAGAGCAACATAAATGGGACTTCAACATAAGATATTTTAAAATGTGTATTTATAGAGACACTTATAATGTCTCATTACCTTCAAGCATATATACTGTGTTGACTTCTAAAAGTTCCCCTGTTATATTTAAGTTATCTGCAGTAATAAACAACCCCAAGATCTCAGTGGCTTATAAAAACAAATATGATTTCTCACTTAGGAGTTTTCTGCAGGTTGACTGCAGGTCTGTTCCATGATTTCCCTTCACTTGGGGACCTAGGCTAAAGGAACAGTTCCCAACTGGGAATTTTCATTTCATAAGGAAAAGAGTAAGGTGCTAGATAGATCCTTTGATCTTAAAAGTTCTAGGAGATAGCATACATCACTTTCATGCATGTTGCATTGGCCAAAGCAAGTCATATGTCTAAGCCATAAGACAATAGGGTGAGTGTATAATCTTCCTGTGGGGAGATAATAATGAATATGTTAAACAGAGGATAGAAACCTTGATCTGACATAAGAAAAAAAATGATATATGATATCAGAAAATGAATCCTTCTGGTATGTATAAGGAGGCTTGAAAGTAATTGTTTTAAATAGTTTCCCCTGCCCTAACCGGTTGGGTTCAATCGATAGAGCGTCGGCCTGCACTCAAGGGTCCCAGGTTCGATTCCGGTCAGGGGCATGTACCTTGGTTGCGGGCACATACCCAGTAGGGAGTGGGCAGGAGGCAGCTGATAGATGTTTCTAAATCTCTATCCCTCTCCCTTCCTCTCTCTAAAAAAAATCAATAAGATACATTTAAAAAATAGTTTTCCCCTATTATTTTATATACTCTTAAAAACTCTTTATTGATGATATAAGGTTTATCATCACTACTCTCAAATTAGCTGGAACCAAATATACAGACATGAGTGTCATTCCCTGAATTGTACCTTTAATTCAAAGTTCTTTCCCAACCTTTATTTTGTTCTAGTGCAGACTTCTAAATATGTTTTTATTTTTTTAACTCTTTCTTTGAAATTTAGGATGTGCACAGGATTATGAGCAGGGCGAATGAGGTGGAACATGTTTTTCTTTCTTTATCAGGGTAATCTGATGTTCACCAACTTCTCCATGAATGCCAGAGCAGAATAATTCCAATGGCAGCACTTGTCCTGTACCCACAAATCAGGTCCTCTTTTTTGGACTGGCCAAGATAGAGAAAAGTGAATAAAATAAAAAGGCATGTCAATTTCAAGCTCCATTTGGAAACACACTAGAAAAATCAATGGCTAGTAAATAGAAATTGGCAAAATTGGCAGAAAGAATTTTTATATTCAGGCATAGAAGGGACTGGAATATAAATCTGCACCCTGACCAGATAATCTATACATATAAAGAGGTAATATGCAAATTAGCTGGGACACAGTAACGCATCATGACCAGACCATTAGCATATTACCTCATTATTAGCTCCTATCATCAGGAGGCTGCCTGCACACACCTCAGGCATTGCTCTGGAGACAGGAGACGGGATGGAAGTAGGGAGGTGGGAGCAGGGAGGTGGGAGAAGGTGGGACCAGCCGGAGGCAACTCGAGGGTGGGCAGTGCCATGCGAATTCGCATGCTGAGCTCCTAGTAATGAAATAAAACTATGATGATACTAGAAAGGCACTTGACAAGGCTCTTTCCTAATGTTTTAGTACACTGAGGAATGTCTGCCTCTCATATTCACTGAATCAAGGTTCTGTAAGTTTAAATTTTGGAATTAAAGTTTTGATTAAAGGTTGTCATTAGGTTTCTATAGCTTCACTGATTTCACAGAACTAATGTAGGGAGACATAAGCTCCTGGAAGGAGTGATTAACCAATAGCCTTAATGCTAAAGGGTTTTAGGAAACCTGGATTCTAGCAGGGTATACTTATGGGGCTTTAATTTTCAGGCTTAAAATTCATCTTTGTCAACAAAAGTTCACTGTCACCAATATAATGCCAACAGGAGCCCCCAATCTTGGGTGAAGGGTAGAGATTTTATTCAGGTAAACAGTTTGCAAAACAGGGAAATGCAGCCTTCAAGACAAAGGAGGAGCTCCCTTATAAAAGATGTCCACCCTGGTCCCTAATTGGTCCATGTTTATGCAAATGAAGAATCAAAATTGCAAGTTTGATTGGTCCAAATAGCACTGTCCTGATTGATCAGAAGCACTGGTTCTGATTGACTGTTATGGGGCCACTCTGATTGGTAAAAATGCAAATGAGGATATAGCTGTGTAGTTCCAATTGGATGGGGCAGGTGTCAGCCCTCAGTTCAAAATGTGATTCCAGGAACTCCTTTATAAGGGTCAGCTCAGAGGGCAGGACCACAGTGTAGGAGGCTTGACAGCTCAGTCTGTTGTTTCTTCCTGATAGGCAGTGTGCATGAGAGGCCTCTGTAAGCAATGGCTCCTAGACTCTGATTATGAATTTTGGCCCTGTAAACCATAAGGAATCCTTTTTGGCAGGTATATTCCTTCTTGGGGTCAATATCTTCTATGGTACATTTCACAATCACTTATTCTTCAGTGGTACATTTGAGAAATAGGACACTTTTCTGAGACCGCTCTAGCCTTTATAAAATAAAGTTTTCCAACTTTCCGATTCTGAAGGAGAGAATTGCTTCTCCCATCTCAATTCACACTATTTCCATCACTAACCTGAAGTGTATTTTCCTCCATGCAACCTACACTGACAATTTCAGCTCTCACTTATTTTTTATTTTCAGAACTTCTGGGGAAATTTATACCTTGAAAGACACTACAGAGCTATACTTTTCAGTATTGTTTCTTAAATTGATTCATATTCATTAGTTTATTGAGCATCTACTTTGCCAGATACTGTGCTTAACAGTGCAGGCACACACACACACACACACACACACACACACACACACACACACACACAAATGGATAAACCACGACCCCTGCCTCATGGTCTATTAGGGAAAGGAGACAAGTAACTGGGCAGTTAAAATACATTGTGAAAAGGACAAAGAGGTAAGCACAGGGTGTTATGAGGACATTTAATTATATATCCTTTTCCTACCCACCCAGGTAGTAAGTTCCTTTAGGACAAGATCCATATCTTCCACTTTTCTCCCATTTCCCATAGTGCTTGGTTTGTACTACTCTTGATCTGGAATCTTTTCCTCCAGATATCTGCACTCTTTACTTTCTCTATTTCTTTAAGCTCTTGCTCAAAATTCAAGTTCTCAGAGATACTTAAGCTATGTTATTCAAAATTGTATCTCCCCCCCCCCCCAACACACACACACACACACACACACACACACACACACAGTCAAATAATTCTGGACATACTCATCTTCTTTCCTTGCTTTATTTTTTCTATTTAGCACATACCACCATCTCTGACATACTACATCATTTACTTATTTAATTTTGTTTATTGTCTATTTCCCATGCTAGAATGTAAGTTCTATGAGGCCAGGGATCATATCTGTCTTGTTCACCATTTTATCTCTAGAGAGGCCTATCACTGTGCAGGACACATCATAGTAATTCAAGTTAGTTGTTGAATTAAAGGATAGGTGGTAACAGCACTAGTTAATACTTGAGAAATCCTTTTTGGCTGAATAATTTATCTTTTGAATTATACTATACCACTACTATATCTACTTTTGGTTTGACTTGGTACTGAAGGGCCTGTTCTGCCAATCTTTGACTTTGAAGAATGGGCACTCTTTTAGCCCCCATAATTGCATCAACAAATGCAGAAAAAGCTGCCTTAATTAAGCTGGCTTCAACCCTCTAAAGATATTCAGCACATGGACCATACTTTGAGAATCACTGACATAGCTCATGAAAACTATCTTTTTAAAATTTTGTTTAATAGGTATAATATGTTCATGATAATTTCATCTTATTCATTTGTTTTTATTTGAGATATTCTGAAAGTTAGGGAAATTTATATTGAAGAAGTCTGAGACTTAATATATATTTTTAAATATTTGGTACTGTATGATATCATTTACATGTGGACTCTGAAAAGGACAAACTCAGAGAAATACCAATGTGTGTGTATGGAGGAAATGGGGAGATATTGCTCAAATTATACAAACTCCCAGTTATAAGATTAACAGATTTAGGGGACCTAATATACAGCATGGTGATGTTAGCTAATAATATTGCATTACATACTTGAATGTTGCTAAGAGAATAATCTTGAATGTTTTTGCCACAAAAAAATAAATAGTATTATAAACAGGATGGAGGTGGTAGCTAATACTATGGTGGTAACCATTTTGCAATTTATAAATGTATCAAATCAACACGTATACCTTAAATTTACACAATATTATATGTCAATTATATTTCAATAAACCTGAAAAAATAGTTGGCTAGTTCCAAGACAGAGGTTGGGAAAAGATTGAAAATTTGGCAGTATTTTCTGTCTGAAGTTTCTTGATTATTTTTTCCAAGTGAAAAAAACAAAAAACTAGTTTTCACAGATACACACACACCAAAATCACTGTTATATATTTTCCTTTTCAGCATATGACTTAAAATAAAGTTGTTAAAAGATATTTTGGTACCTTTTTGGAAACTATTAAAAAATAAGCATTATTGAATAATTTACATATGCAGCTATTCAAGAGAACTCAGAACCAACTTGGGAATAATGTCTGAATGAGATTTGCAGTGTAAACATCCAACATGTGGAACACTGGCATCAAAAAATTTAATCAATTGAGCTGTCTATGCATACAGGGCATTATTTTTCTTGAGATATACCCAAGGGCAAATATGATAAAATAAGTATAATCTATGAACAAACAACATTGTTTACTGGAAGAGATGACAAACTCATAGAGAAGTAATAGACATGTACAATACCTTGAAAAATGAAGTAAAGATTCAAAGAAATTTGGGAAATGTTTAATAAAATATCTATGCCTCTATATGTAGCATATTGGCTGGTGGTGGGATGGCATATAGGAAACTTTGTGGACTAAGACCTTTTTGGCTTTTATTCCACAGGTATCTATCTGCCAAATGGCTTTATACTGCCCTTATTGCTTTTTCAGCACATCTTTGTGTATGTTATCAGGCTGTATAGACTGAGGTGTGGTACATCGACTCCAGACCATACCACTTAGCAAGGCCCTGGAACTTTGGGTCAGTCAAAAGTGTGGTTTCACTGCACTCTGTGCCAAGTTCTAATGACCTTTCCTTTGATCTGGCTTTCCACTAATACTTTACTATCTCTCAATATGATAATTCAATGGTTTTCTGAATTTCTTATATGTGGGTAAATTTAATAATAACCATGATTTGTTCAGCAGTTTATATATTCTGCAGGCACTCTGCTCTGTGTTACATGCATTAATATCTGTTGTAATCTTCACAAAAAACTGATGAGGTAGGTATTCTCATTATACATATTCCAAAAATAAAGAAACTGAGGCACACTGATATAAAATAGCTTGTTCAACCTCACTTATGTTCTTATACTCCTAGCTTGACTACGATTTCCCTGAAGGTGGGTGTCATAAGTTGTAAAATTCTTTTTGGAACTTGGTTGTAAACACACTGTTATGTACATCTAGGCAGTTAATCATAGTTAATCTTATGAGTATGCCAATTAATTTTAGGGGTTCCTGGGAGGTCTCTTTGCTTGCCCAAATTTCTTTCCTACTAGATTGCTATTAGCAAAAGTCTTAAAATTTAGAAACACAATTTTTTAGCTTGAAGCTTCATGTTCTCTTATTTAAAGAACAGATATTTCTGAAAGTCTAATTATAACAAATATTACTGGGAATTAACATAAGTCTATTTTTTAGCTCTCTTTTTAAATAAACACATTTTGATGGGAGTAAGTTCAAAGAATGTGAGTGCTTTGGATGGCAAATTGGTAAGAAAAAGACAGTATGAAGGGAAATATGGCAGAGGAAGATGTTAAGGGTACCAAAAGATCAATTGAATACTGATTTCCAACTGAGCCAGTCACCACAGTTAATAAATGTTTTTTAATGATTTGGTGTCTATTGAGAATTTTCACAAAACCATATAAAACATTATCCTATATAATAAAAGCCCAATATGCAAATTGTCCCCTCGATGGGAGTTTGGCTGGGAGTTCGACCTCTGAACCAGTCGCTATGACACACACTGACCACCAGGAGGCAGATGCTCCAATTGGTAGGTTAGCTTGCGGTGGGCACTGGTGGGCTGGACTGCAAAGTGAGGTGTGAGGTGAGAGCCATCAGGAAGCTCCCAGGGGGGAGGCGGGTGAGGGTGGGAGCCAGGAGGGACCGCATGGCATGGGAGGCTACTACACGTGATCCAAGAGCCCTTGCAGCATGCGGCATTCTCAGTGTGCAATTTATAATCTTCAGAGCTGTTTCTTTTTATTTGTTAAGTTTCATTAACTACTCCAGGAGAGTGGGTAGCACCATTATGGAGGGACGGGCCAGGTGCCCCTGCCGGAGGCCAAGGGGAGGCCTCCGGCTCCAGGTGACACAGCAGAGAGGGGGGCGGGGCTGAGCTGGAGAAACCCAGTCCAAAACTTGAAAGGAAGTGGGAGGCAGCGAGGGGCAGAGGGCGACAGCTGCGCAGGGGTCTAGAAAAACTGCTGGGTGGGGACAGCCAAGGAGCCTGGTGCCTCTCCCATGGGTCAGGCTCCACGTCCCTTCTTCCTTCTCACTGTGACCCATCACCCCAGGTCTCCTCCAAGGCCCCACCTGGGCTCACCCCACACAGCTCCACACCACTGCATGGCCCTGCACAGCCCCACCCACACTGCCTCGCCCAGCACCACCTCACCTGCCTGCACAGCCCCGCCCTGACCCACACAGCACCACCCTGCCCCACACAGCCTTTGGGAGCTCTACCGCCAGAGGAAAAAGGGGGAGGCTGCAGATAGGAGGTCGCAGAAGGAGGGGGAAGAGTAGGGCACACTAAGTTAGATGGAGGGGAGGGAGGGAGAGACCCCACAGGACTGAGGACAGAGATGGGCAGGGAAGGAGGGCTATGCGGAAGTGTTACCCTTGGTTGAAGTAGAAATCCTGACCCCATTTTGCAGACACCAGAAGAGTGTGTGTGTGGGGTGGGTGCGGGGGCGAAGACAAAACAGGGTGTGAGGGGACTGGATGGATGGAGAGCCAGTGATGTTTGATTCATGGCCTATTTATTTTTATTAATATATTTTTATTTATTTTAGAGAGGATGGCAGAGGGATAGAGAGATAGAAAGATCAATGATGAGAGAGAATCAATCTGCTGCCTCCTGCACGCCCCCTACTGGGGATTGAGCCCACAACCCAGGAATGTGCCCTTGACCAGAATTGAACCCAGGACCCTTCAGTCTGAAGGCTATGGCTCTATCCACTGAGCCAAACCATTCTAGGGCAACCCATGGCCTATTTAAAACCACTGCAGTAGGCTGAGCAAGGGTCTTACCATGATGGTGTTACCTGATAATGAGGGTGTCTCCCCTTATGTTGGGGTAATCGGAACTGCAGCAAAGTAAAGACACACCCATGGAGCCTGCAAAGGGTTTCTAGGCACACAATGCAATTTACTTCGTGTGGCAGATGAAGAGGGTGAGCAGAACCTTGGAAGGACATGAGGTCTCCAAGACCAGGGG
>NW_005361652.1:2327049-2336593 GCF_000412655.1 Myotis brandtii | reverse complement strand
GTGGTGGTGGGAGCCTCTCCTGCCTCCTCAGCAGCGCTAAGGATGTCTGACTGCAGCTTAGGTCTGCTCCCCGCTGGCAAGTGGACATCCCCCGAGGGCTGCCGGGCTGCCAGAGGGATGTCTGATTGCCAGCTTAGGAACAATCCCCCGGGGAGCAGGCCTAAGCCAGCAGGTGGTCATCCTCCGAGGGGTCCCACACTGCAAAAGGGCACAGGCCAGGCTGAGGGACACCCCCCGAGTGCACAAATTTTTGTGCACCGGGCCTCTAGTATGTATATAAAAGCCTAATATGCTAAGGGTCTGACCGAGTGGTCGACTGACTGGTCACTATGACGTACACTGACCACCAGGGGGCAGATGCTCCAACCAGTAGGTTAGCTTACTGCTGGGGTCCGGCCGATCAGGACTGGGCAAGATGGGGCCAGACATGCCCTGGAGCCCTCCTGCGGTCTCTCCCATGGTCCCTCCCAGCCCCCAGCCCCCAATCGGCCCTGATCAGGACTGGGCTAAATGGCCCTGATCTGCCTTGATCGCTGGCCAGGCAGAGGAACCCCACCCTTGCATGAATTCATGCACTAGGCCTCCAGTGTCCTATATAAAGAATGCAATTCTTAGTAATTCTTTTTTGTTTTATTTTATTATCATTTTTAATCCTCACCCTAGAATATGTTTTTATTGATTTTAAAGAGATAGAGATGAGAGAGAGAGAGAGAAAGAGAGAGAGAGAGATGAGGTAAGAGAGAGAAAGATGGATGTGAGAGAGAAACATCAATCTGTTGCCTCCTGTATGCATCCTGACGAAGGATGGAACCCACAACCTAGGTGTGTGCCTAATGTGCCTGACCAAGAATCAAACCTATAACCTTTTGGTATAGGGGACAATGCTCCAACCAACTAAGCCCCACCCCCCCATCCAAGGCCATTTTTGTTTGATTTTTAGATTCCCTAATTTTACTAAGTTATAGATGTTAAGTGAAAATAATTGTGTAGCAATTCATTGCTAGTTAAACATTGTCATAAGGGCATGTAGCTCCAGACTACTGAAAATTCTCCTTAGTCCTACATTTTCCCTTTGTTTTTGAATGCAATATTGAAAACACACACACACATAATCTGTAAATGAACTAGTAGAAAAAATACAGGTATAAACAAAATAGGCCTTGCTCCAGGCAATTCATGGCTCTTTTGCATGTGCATTTCTTTTGCAATATGCATGAGAAAGTCAAGTGTCACATTTGTGCCAACTGACAACTTGTTCAACAAACAGTAGTTTCCATTTTAAGTGTAGTTTGTTGATTCTTTATTGAGTTATTTGAGGTTCTCTTTGTTGAGTGAACTTTATTTTCCTTTGCAATAGGATATACAATATTAAATTGTTGCCTGAAACCAATTTGTTTCACTTGCTTCAAGCTCCCTAAATCTGGCGTAAGTTATGGCACTAGTTCTTGTTGGCATAATATGTTGTATTTTGTAAATGTGGCCATTTGACATCATTCTCTAAATAGGTATGAGTTTAGCTATCATGATTTTTTAATGGCAGAATTTTATACTTTCTATGTCAAAGTTATTTGATTTTTGTGGATCCTTTTTGGTGAGGTGGAAGGAAAGTAGAGACTTACAGTAAGAACTACAGTGGGGCCTTGACTTACGAGTGTCCCAACTAACGAATTTTTTGAGATACCAGCTGTCTCTCAGCCAATTTTTTGCATTGAGTTGATAGAGTAATTTGAGTTAATGAGCTCCTTAACGAGCTTGGTCTCGGAACGAATTAAACTCGTAAGTCAAGGCCCCACTGTACTCATAATGCCCAGCTGGCATGGCTCAGTGGCTGAGCATTGACCTATGAACGAGGAGGTCACCATTCAGTTCCTGGTCAGGGCACATGGCCAGGTTGTGGGCTTGATACCCAGATTGGGGCATGCAGGAGGCAGCCGATCCATAATTCTCTCTCATCATTGATGTTTCTATCTTTCTCCCTCTCCCTTCCACTCTGAAATCAATAAAAAATATTTAAAAAATAAAGACTTATAATTATACAATAACTTATTCAAGACAGACTAAGCCTAGACTGAATTACCTAAGGAATGGTTTCCAGGTAGCAGAGAAGGATGGTGAAGTTGGCAATCAGTAATTAGGGTAATGTGAAAAGTGCATTATCAAGTTCATAGAGTAAGGTGATTGCTAGGTAATCAAGCTATAGTACTTGCCATTTTTCCCTGTTGAGTACATAAAATCTCTTTTGCAATATTTTCCTTTTCTTCTGCTTCTCTTTACTTCTGTAAGTAATTGTGATCAGCAGCAAATTTGCCAGTTATCTCCTCTGACAATTAGGATTGGGTTTCTCCTCAAAGAATGCCTGGAACAAATTATGAAGGAAAACTTTATAATTGGGTATATATGGCTTTAGCCTAGTAAGCTGGTCATATTCTCCTATGGCAAG
The DNA here is from genome assembly GCF_000412655.1 of Myotis brandtii. Lineage (NCBI taxonomy): Eukaryota > Metazoa > Chordata > Mammalia > Chiroptera > Vespertilionidae > Myotis > Myotis brandtii. The sequence continues at coordinate 2,334,153 of NW_005361652.1, read as the reverse complement.
CTACTGAGTCAAGCTTCTGTAGGACAGCCCTGCCAGAGATTGTCACCCTTTATAACCACCAAGATGTTAGTAGGGGTTAGGACTTCATCTGATAATAAACAAGATCCCATTGAGCATATAGCCTCTGGTATTCACTGCCATCCCATAAACCTTCCAGGAATCAGATAACTTTCATTTTTTCTACACACTTTTTATAGCAATTTAGAATGCATTTTCTTGTAGAAGTACTGTGCAAGTAAGACTATTCACTACATCCATTATTTTCCAGGAGAATAGCCTTTCCCCCCAAATTTCCCCTGTTTATTTCCATTTTCCAAGTTCACCATTTAAAACCCTTTCCTAAGCAAGGAAAGAGGACTTCATGACACATTTTACATATAAGGAACTGATTAGTACATGAAAAAATTGAAATTTGCTATAATTTGGATAGGTCTATTGATTCTCATTATACAAACTATTAGAAATATTGCATTTATTATGGAAGTGTACTATCTTACAATTTAAAAATGTTGCCACAGGACTATGGCTTTTTCCTCAAATCAAAGACCCAGTAAAATAAGCAATCCTTCAAAGGGGCTTCAATTTCTGGGTCTCATGATTGATTTCTGTAGTTATTAATGATTTATATTTCACAACATTACATGACATAGACTGATTTTTAGTCTTAGATGTTTCAATAATAACCTTGTTTTACCTAATGGTTATTAATGTGTATTATAATTTAATAGTGCTGCATCTCTTAAAGGTAGTTAGAAACTCAGACTACACATTCATTCTAGTCTCTTGAATTTTATTCTACATAAAGTGAGAGTTTACTAGATATGAAGGGTTATTTTCTCATTTTAAGATGGCATTTTATTAAATAAGAGCACAAATGTTAATTTTTTAAATAAGAGTCGTCCCCTGACTTAGAAAATATTTTAAATAAATGAAAAATGAGATTTATATTTCTTTAAAATTATGTTCTTTGCAAACAAACATGGGAGTCTTCATTTCTCTTCTTTGATATGCTGCTGGATTTAATTCAGTAAAAAGAAGTAGTAGTCATTTCTCATATTTATCTGTAAATTGCATTGAATCTGGTTATAGTCACTTTAGGAAATAATGATTTATATGCTTTCTAATTATTTATCTGCTTATATAAGCACAGATCCATTTTAGAAAAGTTATTGAATTAAAGTTATAATATATGGAACAAAAAATAATTTTCATAGATTAAGCTCTGCTCTTTGGCAATCTGATTTGTTTTGCATTCCCTGCTTTGTAATATAGGTGTTTGCAAGTACTAAGCTGGTAATTTATTATAAGATTTAAATAGATTCTAGGAAAAGTTTATAAAAATGCTGACCTGTTTAAAAGTGGCTATTTTCCTGAAAATAAAGTCTAAGAGGCTAAACCCATATAGTTAAATTATCCATCCTATTTCAGAACCAGAAACACAATACAACCTGAGGAGGTATAGGTTGCTCTCTATTTCCCCCTGCAGGGATATTGGGATAAAAGGTAGAGGATAAGTGTATGCTCAGGAGAACTTGTAATATAAACAAAGGAAGTAAGAATTCTTTTGAGGATGTTTCCCTTAAGCTTAGAGAGAAAAAACTCAGAAATAAGTGGCCTTTTAAGGGTATAATAAAAGTTTATTTTTTTAAGTGCCAGTTTTACGAAAATTCCAAGCTTAATACTAAAGGAAAATATTCTACCATGTTTGAAGAACTATTTATAGTTAGGTGTATATGCTTCTGTCTGTGGAATACTTGCTTTCTAAAAAAAAGATACATAAACATCCTATTTTTTAATAGAACATTACTATTTAGAAGATGTAATTATGCATACAGAAATATACAAATTTAATTCACAAATGCTGAGGAAATACAGAAGAATGATAAAAAAGAGTCCCAGTTTCAGACTTATATTTTTAAAGCATTTTAGGAATAATTTTAATAACAGAGCATCCAAAAATTTATGGCTTTAACAGCAGTTTATTATCTCTTACAGTTCTATAGACTGACCAGTCTCAGCTGATCATTTGTCACTTAGGCTCTCATGAAGTTACTATCAAATGGCTAGGGCTGAAATAATCTGAAGACTGGATGCCAACATGGCTTCTTCATACATGTATCCAGAGCCTAGATAGTAATAGTGGGAAAACTTAGAGCAGGCTGAAAATGTTTCTTTCCACATTGTAGTGTGGGCTTCATTATAAGATGGAAGTGGTCTCGAGCTACTTAGATTTCTTATGCAGTAGTTGTTGCCCTCAGAGCAGGTGTTCCAAGAGACAAAATGAAAGTGGCCAATCTTTGAATTCTTGGGCTCAGAATCTGGCACAGTCACTTCTTCATATTCTACTGGTCAAAATGCAGTGTCTACAAAAATTCAAGGAGAGAGGACATGGATCACACTTCTCAATGGGAGAAGTGTCAAATAGTTTGTAGCCATTGTTAATCTACTATAAAAGTTATGCATGATAGGTTAGCAGGATGCTTCCTATGTTTTCTTTGTTGAAATAGCAGGGACAAGGAATCTAAACCAGTAGAGAAGCTAACAGATCTACCTTTGCATAGGCAAAGTCAACAGTTAAGCAACTCTAGGCATAACAGTACCTGTGACCTTGATATCAGAACACTTCACCATGAAAAGTACCATGGACATCATTTTTGTTAAGTCATATTTTATTTGTATGTGCTAGGGTTGCTGGCTATTTAAATACGAATGCTTTTTAAAATGAAGAAAATTTTAAAGACATTGAACACACAGTAAGTGCATGATAAATGCTACTTTTTCTCCCTTTCTTGTTCCTTTAGTAGTTTCTTAAAGGAATATCGAGTTCCTCTTAAGACTTACTTACTTCTTAAGACTTGAATTTAAGTTCCCTTTCTTGGTCTTGGGATTTGAAAGTGATGGATTGTGAAGGTGGGAAGTGGAGGGTTGCTGGCAAAGGAAATTTTACATAAAACAGGAGGCCCTACTTTTCAGTAAGTTTTCTACTTGGTTTCTGTGTGAACCACACCAATGAGAGCACAGAGGCCTTGTTATGTGTACACTGGGATGTTCAAGGCCATTCTTGCATGAACCTAATCGGGGTGCCCAAGGTCAAGATACCATGAGTGGGTGCAAGGGTACATTGTGGCCTTCTGTAACCCATATTATTGATGTCACTGTTGGCATCTAGCCTTCTTTGTTTCTGGAACAATATACAGGTTACTGACCAAAGAGAGGCTAGAGAGCTCAGAGAAGGAGAGGCGACAAGCACAGAGAATGTAAGTCCTATGTGTGCAGGAGGGAGAAGAGCTCAGATGGAGCTAAGAAGTGGTACTTCTACTATATAAGTCTAAGAGCTCATAGAGAGCTCAGATATAGCTACCATGTTAACCGGCCAGTGGGCTGGGCAGGGGATACAGGAGAAGCTTCTGAGCCAGAGAGCTGAGATACCGCTACAATGTAAAGCGGTGAGTTTACAGGCAGCATGCAGCTGCTCAGATAATAGGTGTGGATACAGAGATGAATGTTGCTTTTGTGGGAAAGATGTATCTGTTCACCAGCCATTGTCCAGCTGCCTGCCTCTATGGACTTTGTTGTGAAAGATTGCGTTGTCTAATGGTTACATGGCCACTGGCTTCTGCAATAAAGACTAATTCTTATTTACCCACAACTTCTCATTGGCATCTCCATCTGCCCCACCACTGAGAATTTACCTATGTCTCTTTGAGAAGAGGATAAAGGAGAAACTTGGACTAAGTTCCCAACAGTACAGTGGGCAGGGTTCGAGGAGGAACCATCCCTGGTGTAGTCGGGAAGAATTTAAAAGAATATATGGGCCCTGACCAGTTTGGCTCAGTGGATAGAGCGTCGGCCTGAGGACTCAAGGGTCCAAGGTTTGATTCCAGTCAAGGGCATGTACCTTGGTTGCAGGCACATCCCCAGTAGGGGGTGTGCAGGAGGCAACTGATCAATGTTTCTCTTTCATGATGTTTCTAATTCTCTATCCCTCTCCCTTCCTCTCTGTAAAAAACCAATACGATATATTTTAAAAAATAAACTGTACTGTATGTTTTTTTTTTTAAAAAGAATATATGGACTCAGAACAACTGAGAACAATAGTGCTGAGCAGTGCTCCTACTGGCTCTGACAGTTTCCATGGAAGCTGGTTTGGGTGGTGAAACCCATGGTTGTGTTTGTGTGCCTCCATGCACAGATCTTTAGGCGAGGGTAAAATGATAGTGGGATAGAATTGGAAAGACCAGCACAAATGTGCTAGAACAAAAGGAATTCCTTGGGGGTCACTGCTGTTGATTTTATGCTATGAGGACTATGCTGAGCCACACATACCTCTTATAGCATGCTCAATGAGAGACAAGTAAGTATAGGTATGCTAACATTCACAGTTGCAAGTGACACCAAGCTAAACTTATTTTTAAGATTACACAAAAGGGATAAGTTTTATAATCCTTATTTCAAGTAAAAAGTAGTAAAACAAAATTCTGGGGTTGACCTTTATTGCATTGCCTTTCAAGCATCTTGGCTAAAGTTTTGGTCTTTTGTTCTACATTAATTTGGAAAATTTGGGTTAAAATAATGTGCCACTCTACCTGTGCCTCACCTTTTTATAAATTTTTAAGAGAAACGGATAATTTTAGATGTTCAATCTTGCATGATTGGAAGGAGTATGAATAGGGAAGGGATTCATGTATCTATATAAAGTTACTATATTGACCATGTCAAAATGGCCTAAAAAATAGAAAAATTACCTTAGACATCACATTTTTTTCTATAAAGCCAGTGCCAAAATCAAATTATTTTAATCACATTCTGGATCATCTATTACTATTATTATTGTTATTGTTATTGTTATTATTATTTAATCCTCACTCAAGGATATTTTTATTGATTTTTAGAGATAGAATAAGAGAGAGAAATATTACTGTGAGGAACATTGATCTTTTGCCTCCTGTACATGCCCCAACCTGGGACCGAACCTGCAACCTAGGTATATGTTCTGACAGGGAATCAAACCTGCAATTTTTTTGGTGCAGAGGACAGTGCTCCAACCAACTGAGCCATTGACCAGGGCTCCATTATTTTTGTTAAATTATTGTGATCAGTCATTGTCTTGGTACTATGGAAAGAACAGGGAAGGAACCAAACAGAAAATAAACAAAAAATATATTGTATTGATTTTTTACACCGAGGAAGGGAGAGGGATAGAGAGTTAGAAACATCGATGAGAGAGGAACATCGATCAGCTGCCTCCTGCACACCCCCCACTGGGGCTATGCCCGCAACCAAGGTACATGCCCTTGACTGGAATCGAACCCGGGACCCTTCGATCCGCAGGCCGACGCTCTATCCACTGAGCCAAACTGGTCAGGGCGTGAGGTGCACCTTTATGGTCATTCTCAACTTAATGTCACATAAACAAATATCTGTTGTAACTTAACTTTCACTAAAATGTTGTATTTGGGAGTTTTTATTTTGGGTTTAAAGCATATAAGTAACTGCTAGAGTACATGATGGAAAATCAGATAAAATAAATATGAAAAAGAATTAGAAAGAGAAAAGAAAAATAGCAGGTCTGTGTTGGTGTTGTTGTTTTAACCAGATAAACCACTCTTTTAAAAGCTGATTTATGGATTATTCTTTAATAAATGCAAATGAAAGTTTGGCTGCCTGGTCTAAAATGACAAATTTGTAAAAAAAAATTTGCATTTTTGGGAATGCATATGTATTTGTAAACTAATAGCTCTAAGCACCAGCCTTTCAAAAATAGAAAGCTGAATAGATTTCCATGGAAAAAACTTTCCGTTGTTTTTTCCAACTATATATCCATTGCCTAATGCACACACTTTCATTAGAGTTGTCATGAGATATCACACTAAAAAATAAATAAATAAATAAATAAGTGTAAGAGAGGTGACCTACTAGCCTATAATATCTACAAAGAGAATTCAGTATATATGAGTAGAAACACCCTGTTTTATTCTTTTGGAGCCATTCTGAAAAGATACACTTTCCATTTGAAAGTAATGTCTGACTCAAAATATATTTTTACTCATCACCACAAAAAATAATTCTGGCTGTCTTCAAAGGAGAATCCTTCTCTTGGATTAAAAAGGGTGACATTAACATCATGCTTTTCCCAGAACAATTCTGGTTTATGCTTCTTGTCCCAGCACAACTACTCTCACAAGTGTCCTAGTTTGAATAATCAATTACATGGTCATTCTATTTATATATTAAGCCCACATATTAAGACATTGATTAAGCACCTAGTTGTTCTTGCTACTTCACAATGTATTAATTATATAAGAAATAGCAAAGATAGAACCTCTGCCCTCTGGGAACTTCATGTATAAGAGACATAGTATTACTCTGAGCACACATATAAAAGATCAAGTGCATTTAAAACAGTAACTCAAGGACAAAAATATGTATGTCATTCTCTGTAGGAACATATTTATTTTCTGGCCAAGGGGAGGAGGAGAACTCTGGTTGACAGAATGTATGAGTTCCATATAGAAATGATGTGGTGCAAATAGACTCTCAACCTTTTCTTAGTTTATCTGGAATGGCCATCTGTAGCATTTTTTTTTTTTGCTACATCACACCATGGATTGCCTTCCATGAGTAAAAAAGGATGTTAATTTGATCTTCATTAAACTGTCAGCCCACTGTACCACTGGAAACTGTCCACAAGTCAGGACCGAGCTTGGCTGTGCAAAGGACATAATCAACAACCATTTAAAAAAAATGAACACTTTCCTTTAAGCCAAGAAAACTACTAGACTACCAGTAATTTGTAGAGTGAATTGGTAAACAGCATTGAGCTAGGAGGGTATTTTTCTGAAGTTCTACAAACAATTGACCTTCCCCTGGCTCTAGAGCAGTGGTTCTCAACCTGTGGGTTTCGACCCCTTTGGGGGTTGAACGACCCTTTCACAGGGGTCGCCTAAGACCATCAGAAAACACATATATAATTACATATTGTTTTTGATTAATCACACTATGCTTTAGTTATGTTCAATTTGTAACAATGAAAATACATCCTGCATATCAAATATTTACATTACAATTCATAACAGTAGCAAAATTACAGTTATGAAGTAGCAA
>NW_005361652.1:2318704-2326884 GCF_000412655.1 Myotis brandtii | reverse complement strand
TGACAGTCTGTTTGATGCTGCTCTGCCTCTGTATCTATTTTTGTTCAATTTTATGGTTGGGGGTCACCACAACACGAGGAACTGTATTAAAGGGTCGCAGCATTAGGAAGGTTGAGAACCACTGCTCTAGAGCTACGGAGAGAAAAAAGAATGATAGCTCTACTTTCCTAACCAGAGAGGGAGATGGAACTTCAGGGAACAAAGTTCATGGGGCTTTGAATGTATATAAACAAGAAATATGTTCCACTGAAGTTAGATTTTAGAAGCACTCCTCAAATCCTGTGAGAAGGTCTTATTTGTAAGCCAGAAGTCCTGTGAGGAAGGTTCCCATTCTAACCCCCAAGCTTCCATTTGTATAGAGGGAAATCAAAGCCTCAGCCTTAACGTGGAAGGTTATCAGTATCCTCTGGTTTTGAAGTCATAGGATCAGGACCTATTTGAAGTTGATTGAAAGTATTTTATCTTGCCGAAACCGGTTTGGCTCAGTGGATAGAGCGTCGGCCTGCAGACTGAAAGGTCCCAGGTTCGATTCCGGTCAAGGGCATGTACCTGGGTTGCGGGCACATCCCCAGTAGGAGGTGTGCAGGAGGCAGCTGATCTATGTTTCTCTCTCATCGATGTTTCTAACTCTCTATCTCTCTCCCTTCCTCTCTGTAAAATATCAATAAAATATATTTTTAAAAAAAGAAAGTATTTTATCTTTCTGTTTTCTTGCTCTTTAGCAAATTAAGCGATTCATCTGCAATTCAGTGTTGTATAGATATGACTTAGATATAGTAAACCTTTTTTACTGAGAATTGTCAGATACTGGGGTTTTTGGGTCATATTGAATATTTAAAGGAAAATGAGCATCCTGGCTAAACCCAAAACTTATTAATTAGGCAAAATTGTAATTCCCCCAAACACCATGACTAGTCATACTTCTGAGATTTTATTTCTGTTACTGCACTGCTTGGAATTTATTCTGTTTGTCTTTCTGGAGACCCCTATTCATCTTTCAAGATTTAATTCAGGCATAATTTCCTCTTTGAAGATAACATTAACTTCCTCCCAACTACCCTCACCTCCATCTCTTATATATATGTGATCTCTCTTTACTTTACTTGTATATCTGTCTACTCCACTAGAAGGTAAGCTTCTTGAAGGAAGAGACTAATCAGAGGCTGGCATATAGTAGGAAATCAACAACTGAGTGTGTTAATGAATGAAATAACAAAAGAGAAGGGTACCAAAAAATTAAATCATGTGTTAATGAGTAAGACACTGGGCTCTTGAAGACATGGACTTCCCTGTAACATTTCAAGTTTGCTCCAGAAAAAAATGCTTGGCCTGTCCAAAATCAAGCTGCCCTGCAACCTTCTTGTCTAGGCAGAAAAGTCTATACTTTGCTTAACTCTTATCAAACTAGACTTAATTCAGAACTCCTATCCCCTGCAGATTTTGCATAATGACACCATATAATGAAATTTTAAAATCTAATTTTTACCCCATGAAGGCTCTTAATAGTTAGATACCTGCAACCCTTTTCTTGGATTTTTTTGTTTTGTTTTAATCTCTGAGTTAAACGTTTTCTTTTTTTTTCTTTTTTCCCTGCAGGCAACCCACTGATGATAATTGTAGGAAATACATTTAAGAAAATGATACTCTTCTGTTAACACTGTAGTCAAAGTAGCATTTTGTTTCTTTTTCTGTTGCTGATTTCTTTTTTTTAAAAAAAATATATTTTATTGATTTTTTACAGAGAGGGAGGGAGAGGGATAGAGAGTTAGAAACATCAATCTGCTGCCTCCTGCACACCTCCTACTGGGGATGTGCCCACAACCAAGGTACATGCCCTTGACCGGAATCGAACCTGGAACCTTTCAGTCCACAGGCCGGCGCTCTATCCACTGAGCCAAACCGGTTAGGGCTGCTGCTGATTTCTTTTTTGGCGAATTGTTTTTGTCTGTAAAAGATTAATAATAAAATTGTACTTGTTTATTACAAATATTTTGTGTTATTTCCCTCCAGTGGGAGTGTTGGTATAAATGTTAAGCAATCTGAATGAAATAGCATAAGTAGTAGTATTGCTATTCAAATTGCTTGTCATTGCACTGGAGTTTATGGTTACAGCTGACTATGCAACACTACCTGAGCCATAGGTTTTACATTTGCAATCAGCCTATTTTAAATGAACTGTGAAAATTGGAGAGGGCTTTTTTATGATAATTGGAAGATGTTTTCCTTGAAGTATGTAAAACCCTTGAGAGAGCTTGAATTACTTGTCTGTAATTTTGTTATAAGCTTTAATGCTATTCATTTAACTTGAAGTTTATAGCTCTTGAATATGTTTTTCTGTCTTTCTATTGAGTAACATACATACTATATTCTCAATAACATTTTTATTTTGAATATTATTATAAATTTTATTTTGCATGTTCTCAACTTTAAAGATTTATCTTTTCTGAGAGCATGATTAATAGAAAAAAATGAAACTACCTCTGTATTTTAAATTAAGATTATGAATGGAGATACAAAATACAGTCTCTCTTTGATTCCACTTGGTTCTTTTATTTTTGGAGTAAAACTGACCCAACATTTAGACACGTGAATCTGTAGGTGCTATGTCCAACGTTTTATGCCATACATAGGTATGTGTTCTGGTAGCTTTCTTTCTTCTTCTTACAATCTTTCTTTGGTATGGCTGGTCTCCTCCTTGATTGAATTGGACAAAATAAGAACATACCAATTTGTGTCCATGTCTGCCTCTATTTCTCTTTTCTATCTTCCTTCATCCTGAAAAATATATGTGTATATAGTGGCTGGGAATATAAAAATAAATAAAATTTGCTCTCTTTTCTGGAGGAACTCCATCCTAGCCCACTTTCCTGATGAAAAAACTGAGGCACAGAGAAGCTAAGCAATTTGCCCAAAGTCACACAGTTAGTGGGTGACAGAGATGAGACTAGGATCCACTTCAGTTTTTTGTCAATTAAATTCCATAAATATTAATAGGGCATATGACTGCAATGGACTCTGCCAAACCCTGCCTTGTGAGTTTGGTTTCCTTTCTTTCTAGAAATAAATGTCAACCAGGAATGGAGGCTTGTCAGTCACATGCCTTGACTTCTGTTGCAAGGAAGTTTATATGAACACTGTTCTTATGGAATGAGATTGAAGCATCATACTAAATTTTCAGCATCAAAATACAGCAAATAGTATTATTTATTTCACATCAAGACAAATAATGCATTTTGCCTAGAGTCAGGCTTGGTAATTTAGGTAGCCTGCTTTTATAGACCCAGTTGTCAAAATTTTGAGCTTACCAAAGAGATCAATACTAAGGAGAATAATATTTTAATTATAGAATATTCTTCAATTTATAAATGGATTCCTTTCAAGTGGTTCTCCCTTCATACTTCTAAATATATGTTTCTCGGTCATTAACTACTTATCAGAAAAAAAAATGAGGAGCAGACAGACGAATAGCTAGTGTTAGGAATTGCAGCCAGATGATCATTGAAATTAAGGCAAAATACCTCAAACATTATAATGTCAGTTGGTGGGAAGTGTACATTTGATTTATGTAAAAATGAGTTCAGAAACTAATTTTCAAAAATATGTGTGCAATGTGGGGAAGCACAATGGACTTACATAATAAAACATTCTACAGCAGAGATTCTTAGCATATATAGACTTTTAATGGGGAAAGGTATTGTGAATGTGCATACAGTCAACTATTGCTGTAGTAATACTACATTAAAAACCACCCCAAAGCTCACTGGCTTAACAGAAAGTCATTCATTCTCATTTATACATGTGTAAATCAGCTGTAGGTTGGCTGACCTAGTCTAAGTTCAACTGGGCTGAGCTCCAAGCTGCAAGTTGAACCTAGGTCTACTCTATGTGTCTTTGATCTTTCTTGGACCGAAAGGCTATCTGGTGCAATTTATTTTCATGATAATGACAGAAATGTCAGAGAAATGATAAAAACAAAACAAAACAACAAAAAACAAACAAACAAACAAAAACCTGTAATGGCTCTTAAAGACTAAAGGTAGAACTGGCATTATGTCATTTACATTGGTCAAAGCAAATCACATGGCCAAGGCCAACATCAATGGGGTAAGGAAGTATTATTTGCCTCTAGTGGGAGGAGCTACAAAGTCCTATGGCAAAGGGCATGAATATAGGGAGGGGAGAAGTATTAGGAGCAATGATGCCATCTACCACAGTGGACACCAAGGAGACCAAAAGGCCTCTGAAATTGTTTACTAAAATGTTGTGTCACATAGGGCTGTTTTTGTATGATCTTACTGTTCATCAGATTCTCAAGGAAGGAATGGGATTCCACCCATTCTCATTTGAGAACCACTTACTCTAGATCCCTAGAACCATTATTTATTAGTTTGTTTGTTCAACTATGTTAATGATAGGATTTATTAATAAGAGTATTTTGTAATTTTCAGTGTTTAGGGAGTTGATTACTTTGCATCAGGCTATGCATTTTGACAGCCCACTTCATTTGGCAGAGCTATATTCAGTACTTGGTAACCATTCTGTGCTTGAAACTTAGCCAATAATCTCTCTCATAGCAATAGGTTAGTGAATTCCTTATGAAAGGAACATAGGCAGAATGGAACCATTGTAACAAGAAAGGCCTAGTTTTAGATTCTACTCTTACCATTTACTATCTATATGATCTCAGACAAGTAAATAAAACTCTACGCACCTTCAATAGCTTGTCTGTACAATGGTAGTAACAGTTCTCATGCTACTAGGTCATTATGAGGATTATATCCAACAATATGTTAATAGTAGTTGTCACATGTTAGGCACTCAACAAATGGTAGCCCCTCTCATTCCTATTACTGCTCATGTTACACTGATATTTTTACCTTTGCTCTATAATATAAATAGTATCTCCCTATTCTTTGAGATATTAATAAAGACATTCCTGAATCCTATTCTCTCTCATTATTATTAGAGAAAGAGAGAAACATCAATGATGAGATAGAATCATTGATTGGCTGCCTCCTGAACGCCCCCTACTGGGGATCGAGCCCACAACCCAGGCATGTGCCCTTGACCAGAATCAAACCTGGGGCCCTTCAGTTTGCAGGCTGACACTCTACCCACTGAGCAACCCAGCCAGGATTCATTATTATTTTTGAAAGTATTACCCCCATTGACCCCCTCCACCCTTCTCCCGCCCCCTCCCCAGACTTTCATGTACTATTGTTTGTGTCCATTGGTTATGCATATATGCATATAAGTTCTTTGATTACTCTCTTTTTTTAAAAAAAAACAAGGATACTTTTATTACTTTCAGTTATGATGTTTTTGTGTGTGTGTGGTGGAATTTTTAAATCTTTATTGTTGAGATTATTACAGATGTCCCTCTTTTTTCCCCCATTGCCCCCCTCCACCCGGTCCTTGCCCTGAACCAGGCCTTCGCCACCCTATTGTCTGTGTCCATAAGTAATGCATATAAGATCTTTGTATAATCTCTTCCCACCCCTTCACCTCCCTTTCCTCTTAGACTCATCAGTCTGTTCCATTTATATGCCTCTGATTCTATTTTATTCACCAGTTTATTCTGTTCATTCGATTTCTTATTCATTTATTTTGATTTTTAGATTCAATTGTTGATAGGCATGTATTTGTTGCCATTTTGTTGTTCATATTTTTTATATTTTTCTTCTTCCTCTTCTTAAAGAATACATTTCAACATTTCATATAATACTGGTTTAGTGGTGATGAACTCCTTTAGTTTTAGTTTTGTTTTGTTTTGTTTTTTGTCTGTGAAGCTCTTTATCTGACCTTCAGTTTTAAATGATAGCTTTAACGGTTAGAGTAATCTTGGTTGTAGGTCATTGATATTCATCACTTTAAATATTTCTTGCCACTCCCTTCTGGCCTGCATAGTTTCTGTTGAGAAATCAGCTGACAGTCATATGGGCATTCCCTTGTAAGTAACTAACTGCTTTCTCTTGCTGCTTTTAAGATTTGCTCTTTGTCTTTAACCTTTGGCATTTTAATTATGATGTGTCTGGATGTGGTCCTCTTTGGGTTCCTCTTGTTTCGGACTCTCTGTGCTTTCTGAATTTGTAAGTCTATTTCTTTCACCAGGTACGGGAAGTTTTCTGTCATTATTTCTTCAAATAGGTTTCAATATCTTGCTCTCTCTCTTCTTCTGGCACCCCCATAATGCGAATGTTGGTATGCTTGAAGTTGTCCCAGTGGCTCCTTACACTATCTTCATATTTTTTGGATTCTTTTTTTCTTCTTGCTCTTGTGGTCAGGTGTTTTTTTCTTCCTCATATTTCAAATCATTGATTTGATTCTCAGAATCTTCTACTGTTGGATCTCTATATTATTCTTTATTTCAGTCAGTGTATGCTTAATCTCTGAAAGGCCTTCTCCATTTTTTGGAAGTTTCTACAAGAATCTTGAGTAACCTTATAACCGTGGTTTTGAGCTCTATATCCAGTAGTTTGCTGTCTTCCATTTCTTTGTCTCTGCATTTTGGCTGCTTCCCTGTGTTTGTTTCTATGTGTTGGCAAGAGCTGCTATGTCTCCTTGAGTTGGTAGAGTGGCCTTGTGTAGTAGGTGTCCTATAGGGCCCAGTGGCTCAACCTCCCTAATCACCTGAGCTGGGAGCTCTAGGTGCACCCCTTTGTGGACTATAAGCACAGTTTTATTGTAGCTGAGCCGTGATTGCTGTTGGTGTCACTGGGAGGAATTGACCTCCAGGCCAATTGACTGTGAGGACCAGCTGCAACTGCAATAGAAGAGCTGCTATGCAAGAGACACCCCTATGGAGCAGGACTTGCTTCAGTGGGCTTTGGTGCTCACTGAGTCTGACCCTTGAGTGTGTTGCTTATGGATGTGTAGAGTTGTAATCTGGTATGGCCTGACACTGACCACTGGGTACACTGGCTCTTGGGTCTCCGGGGAGGTGCAAAGTCAGCCACTTCCTGGGGCCACCCAGCAGGAGCTATAGAGAAATCTTCAGATTCCTCCTCTTTGTATTGGGTTTGGAAGTGCCCTGATTAGGCCTAACTAGGAAGCAAGGAAGGCTGGTGCTGGTGCCATGTCTTGGGCCTTTTATTGAGAGGTTTGGGGCTCCCTGACCCAGCTGCAGCTTGTTTGAGAGATTTTAGCCTGAGCAAGGACAGGCCATTCACATGCAAAAGCCACTTGCACAAAGCTTGGGTGGTGTTGTAAATTGGATGGGGTGGGATCTTAGGGAATCACCAGGGCAGAGCAAACAGAAATGGTTGCCAATCAGCCCTGCTACCAGGGAGGTCCCAGCATTGGAACAATGATCCCTGTGAGCACCTCTGTCTGGGAGATAGCCACCCCCTGAGTTCCTGCCCTGATGCCAGATAATCCAGTCCCCCAGAGCCTTGCCCTGGTGCTGCAGCTCAGAGGAAGTGGAATCTTGTAAGTTCAGTTAGTGGTGCCAGCCTTTTAATAGGAACAGCTGGGTCTCCAGCAGCCTCTGTGTCATTAAGCCCCAATCTGCACTGGATTTTACTGCCTGTAGTTCTTACTGCCCATAGGGATTTTTTTTCCAGCTCTGGGACCCTGGGCTGGGTGTCTGGTGTGAGGCTGGGACCCTTTGCTCCTCCAGGTGGCCTCCACAGGGATCTCCCTCCTGATTAAAAAAGTGGCACATGAGGGTGCCAGACCAGCCCGTTTGTGCCTTCATACCTCCTACCAATCTCAGTGTGCTTTCTTCTTTACTTCTATAGTTGTAGGACTTCCATTCAGCCAGCTTTCCAGCAGTTCTGGATGATGGTTGTTCTGTATTTTAGTTGTAATTTTGATGTAGTTGTGGGAGGCTGCAAATATAGGCATTTACCTACGCTGCCATCTTCTCCCTTTACTCAATTATCGAATTAATATTTTACCGCACCCCACACCCTCTTCCCTCTGAGATTTCTCTATCTGTTCCATGTTATTTTTGACTTTTAAGAACAGTTATTCGTTTCTTTCTGTCATCAGATTATGGACCCAGGATTAAGCTGCATTTATACTTGACATATCTATTAGTTCTCTTCAGCACTTCTCTCCTAGTCTGAATGTTATAGAAGTAAAGTAGCTTTTTGTTTTCTAAGATAAAACTGCCAAGGCCAAAAGAAAATTGAACTTTATCTTTTTAGCCTAGCCACCTCTAGCCTTTGACATCTCAG
>NW_005361652.1:2295645-2318556 GCF_000412655.1 Myotis brandtii | reverse complement strand
GACTTTATTTATAGATATCCCACATTCTTCCCACCTGCCTTTGCCCACATCCTCCCAGACCCTGCCCTCCCCTCCATCTGGCTCTCACCACATTGTTGTCTGTGTCCATGGACTATGCATATATATTCTTTGGCTATTCTCTTTACCTTCTTTCATCCTGTCTGCTCCACCCACCTCTCCTCTGACATCCATCCGTCTATACCAGCGGTTCGCAACCTGTGGGTCACGACCCCTTTCACAGGGGTCGCCTAAGACCATCGGAAAACACATATATAATTACATATTGTTTTTTGTGATTAATCATTATGCTTTAATTATGTTCAATTTGTAACAATGAAAATACATCCTGCATATCACATATTTACATTACGATTCATAACAGTAGCAAAATTACAGTTATGAAGTAGCAACAAAAATAATTTTATGGTTGGGGGTTACCACAACATGAGGGACTGTATTAAAGGGTTGCAGCATTAGGAACGTTGAGAACCACTGGTCTATACGATGTATACATATCTCTGGTTCTATTTTGTGCATCAGTTTATTTTTATCAATTAGATTCTATATATAAGTGAGATCATATGGTACTTGTCTTTCCTTGACTGGCTTATTTCATTTAGCGTAATAATCTCCAGGTCCATCCACACTGTTGCAAAAGGTAAGAGATTCTTCTTTTTGTAAAATATATTTTTATTTATTTCAGAAAAGAATGGAGAGGGAGAGAGAGAGAGATAGAAACATCAATGATGAGAAAGAATCACAGATTGGCTGCCTCCTGCATGCCCCCAACTGGGGATCAAGAGCACAACCTAGTATGTGCCCCCACCTGGAATCAAACTGCGATCTCCTGGTTCATAGGGCAATGCTTAACCACCAAGCAACACCAACTGGGCAAGAGGTCCTTCTTTTTTACAGCCACATAGTATTCCATTATAAAAATGTACAACAGCTTTTTTACACTCATCTACTGGTGGACACTTTGGGCTGTTTCCAGATCTTGGCTATTGTAAATAGTGCTACTGTAAACATAAGGGTGTATATATTCTTTCTGGTTGGTGTTTTGGGATTCTTAGAATATATTCCCAGAGGTGTGATTGCTGGGTCAAATGATAGTTCCATTATTAATTTTTTAAAGGAAATTCCATACTATTTTCCACAGTGGCTTCACCAGTCTGCATCCCCAACAACAGTGCACCAGGGTTCCCTTTTCCACATTCTTTCCTGCACTTGTTTGTTGATTTCTTGATGTCAGCCATTTTGGCATGTGTGCAGTGATATCTCATTGTAGTTTTAATTTGAATCTCTCTGACACTGAGCATTTTTCCATATGTCTATTGGCCATCTGTATGTCCTCTTTGGAGAACTGTCTATTCAGGTCCTTCGCCTATTTTTAAATTGGATTGTTTGTCTTCCTGGTGTTGAGTTGCATTAGTTCTTTATATATTTTGTAAATTAACCCCTTATCAGATATATCATTAGCAAACGTGTTCTCTCATACAGTAAATTATCTTTTCATTTTATTGATGGTTTCTTTTGCTATCAGAAGCTTTTTAGTTTGATGTTGTCCCATTTGTTTTTATTTTCCTTTGTATTCCTTGCCATAGAAGATATATTGGCAAAAATATTGCTACAGTTGATGTCTGAGATTTTATTGCCTATGTCTTCTAGAATTTTTATTTCACATCAAGACAAATACTGCATTTTGCCTAGTTTCATTTTTTACATGTACCTGTCCAATTTTTCCAGCACCATTTACTGAATAGACTATCTTTAATCTAGTGTATGCTCTTGCCTCATTTGTCAAATATTAATTGACCATAGAGGTGTGGTTTTATTTTTTGGCTCTGTCTTCCGTTACATAGATTTATATGCCTATTCTTTTGCCAGTACCAGGCTATTTTGATTACAATGGCCTTGTAGTATAGTTTGATATCCAGTATTGTGATACTTCCAACTTTGTTCTTCTTTCACAAGATTGCTGAAGCCATTGGGGGTCTTTTTTGGTTATATATAAATTTTTGGAATATTGGTTCTAGATTTGTGAAATATGCGATTGGTGTTTCAAGAGGGGTTGTGTTGAATTTATAGATTGCTTTGGGTAGTATGGACATTTTAATGATGTTAATTCTTATAATCCAGTAACATGGTATATGCTTCCACTTCTTTTTATCTTCCTCAATGTCCTATAGTTTTCTGAGTACAGATATTTTACTTCCTTGGTTAAATTTACTCCTAGGCACTTTATTTTGTTTTTTGTTCCAATATTAAATGGAATTGTACTCTTCATTTCTCTTTCTAATGATAGTTAATTATTGGTGTATAAAAATGCCATTGATTTCTGGATATTGCTTTTGTATCAAGTAAAGTACTTTTTGACACAGTAGATGAAGCAATTCTGAGGTGATGTTTTAAACAAATTACCACTGTTAACCTCCAAATTATATCAACCGAAACAAAATTTTTTGTTGGTTTTTTTTTTTTTTGCAACTCTGACAGATTGGGGGAGCCCTTATAGGGAGTGAGAAAAAATATTTCTCTAGGTTAGTAGAAATTGGCCTATTTTGGATCCTATGCCAGCCAGTAAAAATGCTATTAACTTTGAAAATTCTATCTTGATCTAAAAAGAAATACTTAAATATCCAAGTATTTAATCTCTTAAAAATTCTCTTTGCTTTAACTTTAGAAAGTCTTATATTTAGCACTGAATGGCATTGCATTTCCAGAAATATAGCTGTGTACTTAATGAATAATAACTATTAGGATATGTTCTATCTTCATATATATACATATATTCTAGAAATGTTACTGATGTAGATAATAGTTCCATTTTGGGCCATTGTAAATAAAAATAGTCAGGTTATAAATATAAAATATTTATATTTAAATGTCTTTTATACATATTTCATCAATTACATTTTAGGAAAAAGGCAATACAAATTTTAAAAATAAGGAAGAAACAAGATTATAAATTATGGTACATGCTGTGGTGGATATAATCTGATGATAAAGTGTAAAAACTACCCAAAATATTTTTTTAAAAGCTAATTTTTAAAAGAGCATCTTCAATGCAATTTGAAATTGATGTGATTTACTTAAATATTATACAATGGGAAATTAAATACTGCTCAACAAGTTAATTTTACTATTATAGCTGTAGCTTTTTTGGCTGAGGAAAGGAAATTAAAAGTTGATGGTATTTAATACAATTCCCCAATTTTCTATTATGGATTTGCTACAAACTTATGAATCTTTAAAAGGAAAAAAGTGAATGATTTTAAGGGCTATTATTTAGACAAGACTAACCAATTGTGGAGAAAAAAAAACCCCACACATTTTCTTTAAATATAGTCAGCTTAGTAAGCAATACACTAAGTTGCCACCTTTATCTATGTTCGTTGGATGTTATTCCCTCTCCTTTCACCAGCAATTCTGGCTCCACCAAGATGAGAAGTTGCTTTAAATTTTTTATTAAGGTGAATCACCATTATGCTTTATATGGAAATAAATTCTGGAGATAACTATACATGTAAACACCACAGTAAAGTTTAAAAAACTAACACTCTCAGGAGGTGGCTGAATTGGCTTATAATGAAGGGAAAATAATAGGTGTCATCTACCATTCCTGGACCCTTTAAAGTCAGTTATAATATCCCTATTTTAGATATAATGATAATAAAACACAGAAGATATAAGTGGGTGTTCTGTTCTAAGTCATACAACTAGTGAGTGTCAAAGCCAGGACTAAAACTCAGAGCATTCTGGCTCTAAAATTTCATCTATACTTTGGATTGTTCAGTCCAAGGAGAGAAATATTATTAGTTAGAAAGTTAATCCAAACTGCCTGTGTATTCATACCTTCTATGAGCGGATATTCTTCTTTTCATATTTTTATACTATCCTTTCACCAACTAACGGCCATTGTTGACAGTCACTGGGTAAATTGTTCCTCTCTTGACCGTTCTCTAAATTGAAAATTGTATTTTTAATACTTGAATTTCCTCTTTGTAAGTGGTCAGCATAGCAAACTTGCACTTTTATAATCTGATAAAGTGATATCTTACGGTTTCTCTTTTTCTTTGTTTAATTTTATTTTACTTTACATTTTATTATTTTTATTTTATTTTATTTTATTCTCTCAGCATCCCATCCTATATACCCATCCACACATCCAATTTATGAGCCCTCCACACACACACACACACACACACACACACACACACACACACAGAATGGAAATGACTGGGGGTGCTATCAAACTGATCTATTTTTATCTACTTTAAATCATTTTTCTTACAGCCTTCTTATTCTAATGTTGAAGCATGAGGTTCTGTTGACATTAGGGGAAAGGGGTAGGAAAGCACCTGCAAGTAATATTAGGAATGAAAATGATTATATAAGGATATATAAAATAAAGATTTGAAAAACATCAGAAGGGAATATTGTGGAGCAACTTTATGCTGATAAAACTGAAAATATAAATTAAATGTACATATTAAGAGAATAAAGGGTATCAAATATAGGGTGATGGAATAAGATTTGACTTTGGCTAGTGAATGCACAATGCAATATGCAGATGATGTATTATAGAATTATACACCTGAAACCTATATAATAATTGTAATCAATGTCACCCCAATAAATTTAATAAATTTTAAAAAGAGAGAATATGTGATTTATCAAAATTGTCAGAGAAAGACAAGTATCATATGATCTCACTTATATGTGGAATCTAATGAACAAAATAAACTGATGAACAAAAAATATCCAGAGACATTGAAACATGCAACAGACTGATGTATTTCGGGGGAGGGGGAATTAACCAATGAACTTATATGCGTATATGCATAACCCATGTACACAGAAGATAGTGCAGGGAAGGTTTGGGGAGGCTACAGGAGTAGGGTAGAGGGGGTGAATGGGGGCATCTGTAATACATTCAACAATAAAGATAAATAAAACACACAAAAAAGACTGTTATGAAAATGTCTATTTTTAAAACAAACATGGGAAATTCAGAGAAACAAAGAAAACACAGTTCATTCTGATTTCAACCACCCAGGCCTTTTTGTATATATTAGGCTTTTAAAAATTAAGTACATGTAAGCATTTTCTCATCTTATTAATTATTCTATAATTTCATTTTAAATGGCCATGTCATATTATATCATATGGCTATACCATAATTTATCAAATCTATTTTCTATTGGGCATTTAGTATACTACTAATTTATTGCTATTATAAACAAAACTGTGATAAAAATCTCTATAGCTAAATTTTTGCCCACAAAAGAGATTATTTCCCTGGAATAGATCTGCAGAAATAAAATTCAGTTAAAGTGAAAAAATTACAAAATATTCATAAGCCAATATGCTTAAATATATTGAATTGGTAATAAAAATTAACCCTACCTCCAAAAAGAGACTCCAGATTCAGGTGGTTAGATAATTTTATTGGCCAATTTTCTCTAACTTTCAAGGATTCAACGATCCAAATTACTTGAACAATTTCAGAAATGTAAAAATGAAAAAAAATCTACTCAACTTACTTTATGAGAATAATATAACCTTGATCATAAAACCATGAAAGGAAAGAATCAGAAAAGTACAGGTCAATCTCACTTATGAACAAAGGTGAAATGTCTGAAACAAGAATCATTAGACAATTATTGCTCAGGTCTAACCCCAAGAATCATCTTTAATTCCTCTTTTCCTCCTCATATTCTAATTAATCTATTGGCAAGTCCCATTGATTCTGCCTATTAAAAAACATATCCCAAATGCGTTTTATTTTTCTATATCTACTATCACCACCATAGGCAAAAGCTCCTCTTATTTTAGTAACCTCCTTACTCATATTTCCACTCTTATCCTTATCACAATAAATCAGGTCATGTCATTCCTGGGTCAAAACTCTCTAAAGACTTTCCATGATGCATAGTATAAAGTCTAGACCTCTCACTATGATCTACATACAAGTTCCTTCATGATCTGCCTCCACATACCTCTTCAATCTCATCCCTGTCTCCTACTACTCTCCTTGTTTAGTCCACTCTAGGCATACTGACCTTCTTGTTATTTGAAAAGACCAAGTCTTTTTCCCAGCTGAGATGTTTATTTCTTTTCCCTCTACCTAGAATACTCTTCCTCCAGCTGTTTGAACAGCAATATCCCTGTCATTATTCAGGAATCTTCTGCTCAAATATCACCCTCCTCAGAGAGGTCTTCCCTAGTCTATATTGCTATTTCTTCATTCTACCTCCCTCCTATATTCCCTTAATCTTCTTCATGTGTCTTTACTATCACTTGTAATTATCTAAAATTATCATTTTCAAATCGTTTAGAAGTTCATTGCTTTCTCCCTGGCTAGAATGAAAGTTCCTGGAGGACAGGGATTTTTCTTGCTCTCTGCTGTATTCCTAACACCCAGGAGAGGGCCTCATAAGCATTAAATATATATTGAATGATAAAATCTAGGCTAATATTCTTCATTTCACAGGTGAGAATACTGAAGCCCAGGGAAGAAATATGTCTTGCTCAAGGTCACTTGTCTTTCTGGAAATGGAATCCTTTCCCTTGAGACATAGCCCAGTGCACTTTCTACTAAAACCACACATTTCTATCGGCCGCGAGCCCCAATAATTATAGTTTTAAAAGACAATCCTGTACACTCCCTGGTAGACTTGTAGTATAAGTATTAATTTGTGCCCTAACCGATTTGGCTCAGCAGATAGAGCATCGGCCTACGGACTCAAGGGTCCCAGGTTCGATTCTGGTCAAGGGCATGGTCCTTGGTTGTGGGCACATCCCCAGTAGGAGTTGTGCAGGAGGCAGCTGATCAATGTTTCTCTCTCATTGATGTTTCTAACTCTCTATCCCTCTCCCTTCCTTTCTGTAAAAAATTAATAAAATATATTTTAAAAAGTATTAATTTGTGAAAATGTTTCTAAAGCTTGATACAGACAAATCAATACTATAGCGAGACTTGCATATTTTACTTTGTGGTTTTCCATTAGTGGCTATGTTTTATTTCAGTAATGTGTGTCTTTCAGAAGTAGGGGAAATACTTATTTCCAAGGTGTGTGTCTATTAGCAAATATGGTAAAACATGTTAAGACCAAGCATGCTGGGCTGCTGACATTAACTTATCCCAAATAAGTCATGAGTCTACTGTCTCAGATTAAAGTTTCATTATTTACCATCATGCAAAGTAATTTTACAGTTAAAGAAAGATAAAAGGTCACAGAGCAAGAGTGTGTATGGATACATGTGTGTGCATTACAATTTTATTAGTTTACTAAAGGCCCAGTGCATGGATTTGTGCACTGGTGGGGTCCCTCGGCCTGGCTTGTGGGGATCGGGCTGAAACCAACCGGCTCTCCAACATCCCCTGAGGGGTCCTGGATTGTGAGAGGGTGCAGGCCAGTCTGAGGGACCCCGCCGGTGCATGATCAGGGCCAGGGAAGGGCTGCAGGAGGGCTCCAGGGCATGTCTGGCCCCTCTTTCCCAGTCCTGATCAGCAGGACCCCAGCAGCAAGCTAACCTACCAGTCAGAGCGTCTGCCCCCCTGGTGGTCAGGTCAGTGTGTGTCATAGCAACTGGTCAAATGGTAGAATGAATGGTCAGACACTTAGCATATTAGGCTTTTATTATATAGGATTATGTAAGTACCACGTAACTGTGACTGCACTAGTGGAGGTACAAAAGAAGTGGCAGGCATAATCCTTATAATCAGATATCTTACAAAATAGACTCTCGAAAGAACTAGAAAAAAATACTAACACAATATATAATCAATGCAGATTTAAAAAAAAAGAATTTTAAGAGTAAGACTGTATCTACCAGGGCCAGTGAGATTCAGAATAAGAGAAAAATCGCTGTGAGGTAGAGTTAATATGAGCAAGCAACACAAACTATGTGATACAAGACTATGTATGGTCTTTCAGCTTTTTGTGGAAACACTCACAGTGTATTGATATATCATTAAAAATAGTTTATTTTGTTTGCATTCAGGCTGAAAGCCATTAACCACAGGAAAGAGAGTTTACCGAGGTTTTAAAACAATTCTTGGAAGATAGTAAGGTCTGGTAGTTGCCTTTGATTTTCTAGGTGGAAGCACAATATTCAAGTACTCTGTGTCTCCCTTCTGAAGTAGGAACAGGGATGCTGTCCTGACACTGAAATATTTCACAAGGTTTCATCAAAGTTTCAGAATATCAGCTTCTTTCTGGCTTATCACTTTAGGCCCCTGAACAAACTGCAAGGGCTATGAACTGTTTTGTTTGCTCTGGGCTGTCTATAGCTCTGGGTTGTCTGTTTCCTGGGATCTGCCACTAGAGAGAGGCTGGTTAACTGCATTTGATTTGCAGATATAATTTTAAGCAACATTAAAGAAGTCTCACACTGTTTAGCCCTTTCAGGCACAATCCTACAAACTCCAACACTGAGTTATGCACATTAAAGGTAATGGTCACTCTGTCTTATGAAGGCAGTTCAGCCAACTGAGCAGTCTGTGATGGTGGATGGAAAGATTATTCAGAACTTTGCAAATGTCATCCATGTCTGGGGGAATTAGGCCTTTATATCAGCTGCAAAGTAGAGCCCTCCATTTGCCATATGCATAACACTAACCATATTTCTTCTTTAGAAATGTATTAGAAAAAAATTAAGTACTAGAAAATTTGATTTGTTATAATAAGAAATATAGGGACTTTAAAAATAGCTTTTGGATACTGAGAGTAGAAGTTTGGTTCAGAGTGATAAATTTTTTGTGCTTATTTATTTCAGAGCATTTTTTTGAGGAGTGTGTGCAGGTAAATTAAAAAAATACTATTGCATTTATTTTAAATGTGACATAAAGACCAAAAGCAGTGTTTCTAAAAATCAGGGCTACCTTCAATAGAATCACCTTGGGAGCTTTTTATAAATGCAGGTCCCTAGTCCCCACACAAGTCCTGCTGAATCAGACTCTCTAAAGTTAGGGCCTATGGACCTTTACTGGAAAAAAAATAGCTCACAAAACTGACCAGGTATTTCTCATACACTCTAAAGTTTGATAGTGTCACTGGAAGTTTAAGTTAGAGCAGCGGTTCTCAACCTGTGGGTCGCAACCCCTTTGGGGGTCAAATGACCCTTTCACAGGGGTCGCCTAAGACCATCGGAAAACACATATATAATTACATATTGTTTTTGTGATTAATCGCTATGCTTTAATTATGTTCAATTTGTAACAATGAAATTGGGGGTCACCACAACATGAGGAACTGTATTAAAGGGTCGCGGCATTAGGAAGGTTGAGAACCACTGATTTAGAGAGTAATTACTTAAGAGTAAAATTTGTTAGAAAGGGGTCAGCAGAAGGATAGGAAGTGCTGGTCAAATTTCTGATGGCTTTTTACCTCATTTACATTCCAATATTGTTTATAAGAATGAAAATGCTAAGTGTCTAATAAAGGTAGACTAGATTTATTGTGGCATACCTATGCAATACTATACAACCATTAAAAATGATTTTATAGAGTGATATATAAATGCATGGAAAGATAGTTATTCTATATTGTTAAATGAGGAAAGCAAGTCACAAAACATTATGGATGTTGCAGTTTCTTTAGAAAATACTATATAGTTATAGGCAAGGAAAAATACCTGGATAGACATATAAAAGGAATCTATATATATAAAAGCCTAAGCGACCGAACAACCAAATGAACGGTTGACCAGTTGCTATGATGCACACTGACCACCAGGGGACAGATGCTCAATGCACAGGATTGGGCTTCCTCCTGTCTGGATCAGGCCTGCGGGTATCAGGCTCCCTCCTGTCTGAATCGGGCCTGCGAGGATTGGCCTGTGGGGATCAGATCTGTGGGGATCGGGCTCTCTCCTGTTTGGATTGGCCCTGCTGGGATGGGACTGAACCCAGCTATCCGACATCCCCTGATGGGTCCCAGATTGTAAAAGGGTGTAGGCCAGGCTGAGGGACCCCACTGGTGCACGAATCTGTGCACTGGCCCTCTAGTTAATGGTGTAAAATTACAGGTAATTTTATTTTATTTTAAAAAATATATATTTTATTGCTTTTTTACAGAGAGGAAGGGAGAGGGATAGAGAGTTAGAAACATCTATGAGAGAGAAACATTGATCAGCTGCCTCCTGCACATCCCTTATTGGGAATGTGCCCGCAACCAAGGTACATGCCCTTGACTGGAATCGAACCTGGGACACTTTAGTCTGCAGGCCGACACTCTGTCCACTGAGCCAAACCAGTTAGGGCAGATTTCAGGTAATTTTAAAAGTCTTCTTTTTCTTATCTACATTTTCTCAATTTTGAATAATAAACATGTATTATAAAAGTAATACCAGCCCTAACTGGTTTGGCTTAGTGGATAGAGCATCGGCCTGCAGAATGAAAGGTCCCAGGTTCGATTCCGGTCAAGGGCATGTACCTTGGCTGTGGGCACATCCCCAGTAGGAGGTGTGCAAGAGGCAGCTGATCGATGTTTCTCTCTCATCGATGTTTCTAACTCTCTATCCCTCTCCCTTCCTCTCTGTAAAAAAGCAATAAAATATATTTTTTAAAAAAGTAATACCAAAAATTTTAAAATAAGGAGGAAGTATTCACTTCTCATAGAATAATATAATTTTTAACATCTTAATTGAAGGAAACTCTGAATCCATACTCTCTAATACTTTAGCACCTCAGATATTACTATTATTCAAATAAAAAGTGGTTATTTATTTTCTAATAATGTAACTTTACAAAATATAAATCTATGTAAGAAGTATATTAATTGAGTTCTGGTCATTGAATGCTATTGTTAATGGGATAGAGGAAATGTTATTTTGCTTTGGCCTACCTTACTTTCACTGAAAAGTATCCACCATCATGTATGCCTATTTTAAACATTTTTATTACAGACCCAAATAAATTAAAATCTTGTTTGCAATACATTTTTTGAAAGGGGGAGGGCTACAATGCCTAATATGGTGGTTACTAGCCACATGAGGCTATTAAGTATTTGATATATGGCTAGTCTGATTTCACATGTGCTAGAAGTGTGAAATACACAATTTCTTTTAAAGACTTAGTAGAAGAAAATAATGTAAAATTTCTCGATAATTATTTATATTTTACTTGAATAACATATATTAAATTTACCAGTTTCTTTTTAAATTAAGTTACTAGAAACTTTTAAATTATATATGTGGCTTGCATTATTTGTCTAATAGACAGCACTGCTCAAGTCCATACATTATGTTTTATAAGGAAACCTTATGGATGGCCCATTTTGCCTGGAGGACAGATGATGCTACTGAGCCTGGGACCAAATTTGATTCATACTAGGCCTTCTCAAAGTGTGGTTCCTGTATCAGCAGCATTAGCATGATCTAACAACTTGTTAGAGATACACATTATTGGACGAAATCCAAGACCTACTGATTCAAAAACTTGGGGACAAGGCCCAACAATATGTCTTTTAACAAGCATCCCCACCCCAACCTCAGGTAATATCGATGCAAACTAAAGTTTGGGAAGTGCTGATTTAAAGGATCTTGTGGTAAATCTTATTTTAAATTCAAGAATACTTGCTTCTAGTCTATTAGTTTTGAAAAAATCTGGGTTTCTGACTTTTGTTGTTTGCTTAAATAATGGTCTTGCCTCAAGATAGGGATTGAAATTATGATGAGGATTACTGATAACAACTCTTATATGATATAGTCACCTGCTTTTTAGATTTGGAAAGGAAATGTAACCTTCAACCCTAAAACAAGTGAATAATATCTATTCACAATTCTCTCAGGGGATTAAATGTGTGTTAAATAAAAATAACATATATGCACTTATTATTTTTACTGAATATAGAAAAAAGGCATGGCCCGGTGAGAAAAGGATGGGAAAAAGACAGATTAGTTTCATTCATTCATTCATTCATTCATTCATTCATTTATTCATTCAACAAATATTAGTTGAGCATCAACTAATAAAGAGGAAAACCTCTTTATTTTAGTCTGGGATCCCCTTTCCCTACCTCTGCATGGGCAATCCTACTAGAAAATTAATGGTGCTACTAAGAAGAATCCAGAGAATTAGTTGCTGCAGGCAACAGTGACTGGAGAAGCACGAGGAAACAGCATTACTCACAGCAAAGGAGCAGTTATCTCAAATTTCTTATAACACTTGTGTAGATTTATTAAGATAAAAATAGCTTTATGTCATAGTCATAATAGTAACAGCTATTTCAAAAAGCAGAGGCTTTTGTAACTGTTTAAAATGATCATGAATGTCTATCATGAGTGTTTATTGATTTTGAACCATGACTAAACTTTTAAAAGTAGATGGAGAAGACACCAGAGGAATGGTGGCATTAGAGCCCCTTGGCCTCTCCCCTTGAAATGTCAACAAGTTAACCAACTATAATTCAACAAATAAATCCTCGCTCAACACAGATGCACACCTGAGAGACCCATGCATTGAAACATCTAAAGGTGGGCAACCAGGAATAAATGGGGAGAAAAGAAGGGAGAAAAGTACAGAAGGCCCACAGACATAGCCCTTCAGCCTGGAGCTCATGGCTCAGCCAGGAGAGGAGAGAAAGCCAGTGACAGCAGGTGTTTGCTTTGGTGGGGAGGAACAGAGAGCTGGGAAGGAGGGAGGGTGCACCCAGTAGGGCAAGTAGTGAGGGAGCAAAAAGTATCTGAGTCAACAGGCTCTTGATAAAGCATGGGGTTCTCCATGCAGATCTCCACTGTCAGGCTGGTGGTGGTGTTTCAGACAAAGAAACAGAACCATAGAGCCCTGGCACCACTTGTACTCCCAAAACTTACCTCCGCTTGCCTGGGGAGTTGGGTCCAGGAGCATATTATCTGTCAAGCAAGAGCTGTTACAGTAGAAGTGTTTTCCTCTGTGACTGATCCCAAGGAAGGGTGCTTGGGGTGGGACCCAACAAAGGTCAAGTGTTGCCATTACAGTGAGAGCAAAACAAACCACACCCCCAAGCGGCATGGCTGCATCGTATTAAGGAGGTTCTGGAGGTCAAGACTGGGAGATCACAGAATTAAAAAATGTTGTTATTCATTGCCATTTAGTGAAAAATAATATATAGATAGAGTTAAATGCATAGGCAAAAGAGAACAGCAAATACCATGAGTAACCACAGTAAAAGGATGACTAGAAATAAAAAAATCCCCAGAAAGCAAACTAGAACAAATGGAAATATGTGATATAAATGATAGAGATTTCAAGATTTCAGTTCTGAAAATATTTAACGAGATGAGAGAAAATACAGACAGACAATTCAATGCACTCAGAAAAACAAATCAATGAACAAAATGAGTACTTTACTAAGGGAATTGAAACTGTAAAAATAATCAGAAACCTGTAAATGAAGCATGCAATTAAGGAGATTAAAACTACTGAGCATAGAAAACAGAGCCAACCAGATGGAGGAAATAATTAGTGATAATGAAGACCGGAATCTAGAAATGGTGCAGAGGGAAGAAGAAAGAGACCTGAGATTGAAGAAAAATGAGAAAGCTCTACAAGAACTGTCTGACTCCATCAGAACAAAACAATATTAGAATTATAGGCCTTGTGGAGGAAGAAGAGAAGGAGCATGGAACGGAGACTCTATTCAAACAAGAGGTAAATGAAAACTTCCCGAACCTATGGAAAGAAATAGATCCTCAAATACAAGAAGCAAGCAGGACACCTAGTTACCTCAATCCAAAGAGACTGTATCCAAGGAACTTGGTATTAAAACTTTCAAAAATTAATGACAAAGAAAAAATTCTCAAAGCAGACAGGGAAAAGAAGGAAGTGACCTACAAAGGAAACCCATGAGAATTTCATCTGACTTCTCAGCAGAAACTCTACAAGCCAGAAGAAAGTGGAACCAAATATTCAAATATCTGAAGGAGAGAGATTACCAGCCACAGATAATATATCCAGCCAAATTATCCTTTAAATGTGAAGGAGAAATAAAGACATTCCCAAACATACAGAAGCTAAGGAATTTTATCACAAGAAAACCTCCATTGCAGGAAACACTCAAAGGAGTTATTCTACCTGAAACAAAGAACATAAGGTCACAACACTATGAGTAAGATCACAAAAAACTTACAGCATAAACAGGGACAATTTATGACAACAAAAACATAAAAGGGGAGGGGCTAAAGGTCTGAACTTGCAAAGGAGGATGAAGATCAGATGCACTCAAAAAAAAAAAAACAACTACAGTATATATACAACTTTATTGTTTTTATATATAAAACAAATGGTAACCACACACAAAAATTACCAAACCAGAAACATAGATTTTTTTTTAAAAAAAAAGAGCAAACAGAGGAAAGAAGTATGGATTACCACCAAGCAAAAACAAAAGACAGAAACACAAAGGAAAAGAACAAATGGAGGCACAGACCTACTAGAAAAAAAATAAAATAAAATGGCTATAGATAATTCTCATACATCCTAAATGTAAATGATTTGAATTGGGTCAGATCAAACATATTGAGGATCTTAATAATCCATTGACAGCTCTAGACAGATTAACCAAAGAGAAAATCAATCAATCAATATTGGCCTTCAACGAAACACTAGACCAAAAGGACATAATTGGCATTTACAGAACCTTCCATCCCAGAACATCAGACTATACATTCTTCTCTAGTGCACATGACCATATGTTGGGTCAGAAAACTAGCATCAACAAATTCAAGAAGATTGAAATTATACCAAGCATATTCTCCGATCATGATGCCTTGAAATTAGAAATCAATTTCTAAAAGGAAGTAAACAAACCAATAAATATATGGAGATTAAACAACATACTGCTGAAAAATGGGTCAAAGAAGAAATAAAAGATGAGATCAAAAGATAGAGACAAATGAGAATGACAATAATATATATCAAAAATTCTGGGATGCAACAAAAGCAGTCATAAGAGGAAATATTGTATCATTATAGACCTACATCAAGAAATAAGAGAAATCCCAAGTAAACAAACTAGCATCACATCTTAAAGAACTAGAAAAAGAACAAAACCAATGCAAATTAAGCAGAAGAAAGGAAATAATAAAAATTAGAGCAGAATTGAATGAAATAGAGAACAAAAAGGCTACAAAAGTTGAAGAAGAAGAGAGGAGGAGGAGGAGGAGGGGAGGAGGAGGAGAGCTGGTTCTTTGAAAAGCTTAATATAATTGGAAAACCCCTGACTAGAATCACTAAAGAAATAAGGGAAATACCCATCAGAAATGAGAGAGGAGAAGTCACCATATCCATCACAGATACTAGTATACAAAGGATCATACTAGAATATTATGAAAGACTATATGCCACCAAATTCAATAACATAGAAGAAATGGATAAGTTCCCAGAAATACATAACCTTCCTAGATTCAATCATGAGTGTTTGGAAAATGTAAACAGACTGATTTCAGCAGTGAGGAAATTGAAACAACCATCAAAAATATACCCCAGCCCTAGCAGGTTTGGTTCAGTGGATAGAGCATTGGCCTGCGGACTGAAGGGTCCCAGGTTCGATTCTGGTCAAGGGCACATGCCCGGGTGGGCTCGATGTGGGCTCGATCCCCAGTGGGGGGCGTGCAGGAGGCAGCCAATCAATGATTCTCTCTCATCATTGATTTTTCTATCTCTCTCTCCCTCTTTCTTCCTCTCTGAAATCAATAAAAATATATTTAAAAAAACATACCCCAAAATACAAGACCAGATGGCTTCACCAGTGTATTCTACCAAACGTTCAAAGAAGATTTAAAACCCATCCTTCTCAAACTCTTCTAAAAGTTAGAAGAGGCAATACTTCCTAACACATTTTATGAAACCAATATAACCCTGATACCAAAAACCTGGCAAAGATACACACACACACACACACACACACACACAAACAAAACTACAGACCAATATCTCTGATGGATATAGATGCAAAAATAATAAACAAAATGCTAGAAAACTGAATACAATAGTACATCCAAAAAATAATGCACCACAATCAAGTGGGGTTCATTCCAGGGGCACAAGGATTGTTCAACTTACACAAATCAATTATGTAATACACAACATTAACAAAAGAAAGGATCAAAATCGTATGATCTTTTCAATAGATGCACAAAAAACATTTGATAAGATACAGCATCTATTTATATTTAAAACACTCAATAAAGTAGAAATAGAAGGAAAATACCTCAGTATATTAATGGCTATATATGAAAAATCCTCAGCTAATATCTGCATTGAGTACAATGGTGAAAAACTGAAAGCATTTCCTTTAAGATAAGGAACAAGACAAGGATGTCCACTCTCAACACTCTTATTCAACATAGTACTGGAAGTCCTAGTCAGAGCAATAACACAAGAAAACGAAGTAAAAGGCATCCAAATAGTGAAGAAAGAAGTAAAATTCACTTTTTGTGAACAACATGGTTCTGTATATAGAAAACCCTAAAGACTCCACCAAAAATCTGTTAGAAACAATAAACAAATACAGTTAAGTTGCAGGATACAAAATCAATGTAAAAAAAATCCACTAATTTGTGTAAATAAAAAGATTTCAGAAAAAGAAATGAAAAAAACACAATTCTTTTTGCAATTATAACCAAAAGAATAAAATACATAGGAATAAACTTAAAAATGTGAAGGACCTATATACTGAAAATTACAAAACATTATTAAAATATATTGAAAACACACAACAAAATGGAAATATATTCCGTGTTCATGGATTGGAAGATTCAATATAGTTAAAATAGCATTATCACCCAGAGCTATATACTTATTAAATGCAATCCCCATCATAATCCCAATGTCATTTTTTAAATAAATAGAATGAGAAATCTTCAGATTTGTATGAAACCACAAAAGACCCCAAATAGCTAATGCAATCCTGAGAATAAAGAATGAAACTAGAGTTATCACATTACCTGACTTCAAATTATACTTCAGAGCTATGATAATCAAGACAGCATGGTATTGGCTGAGAAACAGGCACACAGATCAACAGAACAGAATAGAGAGTCCAGCTATAAAATTACATGTATATGAACAGATAATTTTCTACAAAGGAGCCAGAAAAACACAATGGAGTAAAAGTAGTTTCTTCAATAAATGGTGCTGGAAAAACTGGAAAACCATATGCAAATGAATAAATTGAATTACAGTTTGTCTCCATGTATAAAAATTAACTCAAAATAGATCAAAGACCTAAATATAAGACTAGAAACAATAAGGTAAATAGGA
Organism: Myotis brandtii; assembly: GCF_000412655.1. Lineage (NCBI taxonomy): Eukaryota > Metazoa > Chordata > Mammalia > Chiroptera > Vespertilionidae > Myotis > Myotis brandtii. The sequence continues at coordinate 2,301,305 of NW_005361652.1, read as the reverse complement.
TAAAATATAGGTACCAAATGTATGGACCTTGGCAGTAGAGAATACTTTATGAACTTCACATCAAATAAAAGGGAAATAAAGACAAAAATTAAAGAATGGGACTATATCAAACTAAAAAGCTTCTGCACAGCAAAAGAAGCTGACAACAAAACAAAGAGGCAGCCAACCAGATGGGAGATGACATTTACAAACAATAGCTCTGACAAAGGTTTAACTTCCAAAATATATAAGGAACTCATAAAACTCAACACAAAACAAATAAACAACCAAATCAAAAAGTTGGCAGAGGACCTGAAAATACACCTTTCCCAAGAAAACGTATGAACAGCCAATACATATATGAAAAGATGTTCAACCTCACTATCAATTAGGGAAATGCAAATCAAAAGTACAATGAGATACCACCTCACACCTGTTAGAGTGACAATTATCAACAAGACAAGTAATAAAAAGTGTTGGAGAGGTGGCGGAGAAAAGGAAATCTTCATTCACTGCTGGTGGGAATGTAGACTGGTACAACCACTATGGAAAGCAATCTAAAATTCCTCAAAAAATTAAGAGTAGAGCTATCTGTGACCCAGCAATCAGTCTCCTGGATATATACCCCAAAAAACTTGAAATCATGTATTTGCAAAGATATATGCACCTTCATATCCATTGCAGCATTGTTCAGAGTGGCCAAAAATATGAAAACAACCCAAGTGTCCTGTTATAGAGGACTGGATAAAGAAGATGTGGTACATATACAAAATGGAATACTACTCAGCCATAAGAAAGGATGAAATAGTGCCATTTGCAACAACATGGATGGACCTAAGTTAAATAAGTCAATCAGAAAAAGCTAAGAACTATATGATTTGACTCATAAGTGGGATATAAAACAAACTCATGAACACAAACAGCAGTGTGGTGGTTGCCAGGGGGCAGAAGGAGGGAGAAGGGATCCTAATATATGGCGACAGGAGAAGATTTGACTTTGGGTGGTGGGCACATAGTGCAATATACAGATCTTGCAACATAGAAACCCACACCTGAAATCTATATGATCATGTCAACCAATGCTACCCCAATAAATTTAATAAATACAAAAATGCTGATGCAATATTTTTAGATGTCATATGCTCCCAACAAATGAACCTCAAAGCATCTATTACATATGTTATAATGGATGTTTAAAAGCCTTTAGGTTACACTGTAATGTTGATATAACAATATGCACTCCTGAGAATTTGGCATAAAGTTGATGACTTTCAGAAATCATCTTAAAGTAGCTACCTTGTTTATGATTTCACTCATATGTTGGATATAAAACTGAAACTCATTGCTTTGGCCGGTGAGGCTCAGTTTCTTGGAATGTAGTCCCATACACCAAAAGGTAGAGAGTTCAATTCCAGGTCAGGGCACATACCCAGATTGTGTACAACACCACTAATGTGGATTTCTTCTTCTGTTGAGTCACCGCCCCCGCCCCCACACACATATATTTGATACTTTTGGAGCATTCTTTTTTTTTTTTTACTGTTGTCAGTATTACAGATGTACCCTATTTCCTTCCCACCAACTTTGTCCTCATCCACCCAGACACCCCCCACCCTCATCACATTGTCTGTGTACATAGGCTATGCACGTATACATATATGTTCTTTAGCTAATCTCTTCCAGTCCCCCCATCCCCTTTCCCTCTGAGATCTGTCATTGTGGTCGATGTATCTATGCCTTTGGTCAGTTTATTTTGTTCATTAGATTCTACATAGAAAGAACCTTTGATGAACCAGACAGAAAGACCCATTTTGTTTGTTTGTATTGCAGTGAGAATTACTTGTATTCCCAGTTTTAATTTCTTTTGTTTTGCTGAACTCCTGTATAGCCCATTGATTTCTCTTCAGATTGCTTTGGACTTGACACATATTCTCTTGGTCATTAAGTTGGTTTTTCATGCATGTACTTTAAATTATTTCTTAAATGTATTACTTCTTCCTGTTTTGTCCAAATATCTGGGTGGTAGGTGGATTGCCTGGTCTTATCAACCGTGACCTCACTATAGTGTAGTTAATGAGCCTCTCAAACTTGGTTTTCTTGTGAAGTCTCATTATATTCCACACAATTCTCCATCTATGGAATATCTGGATAAAGATTAAGGGAAAGGATGGGGATTTCTAGAAAGATTCTTTTTAAATTTTTTATTGAAGTAACTTTGGTTAATAACATCATATAAATTTAGGATGTACGACACTATCTATACTAATAAAAGCCTAGGTGGTCCTCGCACCCTCCTACATGATGTCACCACAAGATGGCCACCACAAGATGGCTGTGCACACAGTGGAGGAGGGGCCTGGCGGCTGCTCTGTGCAGTGAGGCCTGGGGGCCCCGTGGCTCTGTGCAGCGCAGAGGAGGCAGGTCCTGGCAGAGGAGGCACGTCAGGACAGGGGAAGGCAGTTGTGGTCGATCAGGTCAGCATGGGAGGGCAGTTGTGGGCCATTGGGCCGGTAGGGGAGGGCAGTTGGGGGTGATTGGGCCAGCAGGGGAGTGGTTAGGGGGCAATCAGGCTGGCAGGCAGAAGCAGTTAGGGGCAATCAGGCTGGCAGGCAGGTGAGCAGTGAGGAGCCAGCAGTCCTGGATTGTGAGAGGGATGTCTGACTGTTGGTTTAGGCCCGATCCCGCAGTTGGATATTTGGATATCCCTTGAGGGGTCCCAGATTGGAGAGGGTGTAGTCCATGCTGAGGGATCCCTCTCCCCCCCCCCATGCACGAATTTTGTGCACCGGGCCTCTAGTAATTCAATGTCTGTATATTCCATTGTATACTCACCACCAATAGTCAAGTTTCCATCTATTACCATATATTTGACTCCCTTTACCTATCTCATCCTACCTAGTCCCTTTCAACTCCAGTAACCACCATTCTGTTGTCTATATCTATGAGGTTGTTTATCTTTTTTTGTATTAGACTCTTCACCACTCTTCTTTTCTGCCCCACTACCCCAAGCCCCATCTTCAGAGGTACCTATGTCTTCAATATCTGTGCATTTCAGGAGTTGCATGGGGAAAATAGGCTTGTTTCCTGTTATGATTTAAGTTTTAAATTTCTTCAGTCATGGCAGTTACTATTTATTTATTTGTTTGTTTTCCAGCTTCCAAACTTCTGTTGACATTTTTTGCTTGCTATGTTCTTCTTTCCTGTTATGTGTGTGCATGTTTATTTATTGTCAGTTTAGTGGGTTTTAGAGGGGTGATAAGGAAAAAAGTGTATGTTTCCTGGCAAGTAGCTATTTGCGTTTAATAAATATGTTTCAATTTCATATCAGGTAGCCAAGTTTATCAGACTTTTATATACTAACTAGAGGCCTGGTGCATGAAATTCATGCAGGGGTAGGGTCCCTAGAGCCAATCAGGGCCTTCTGGCTGCTGGCTGCTGACCGGGGCCTCCCTTCCCCAGCTGCCGGCTGACGACCAAGGGGTTCCTTTGTTCCACATCACCCCTTGGTGGTCAGCACATGTCATAGTGAGTGATAGGTCTCCCGGTTGAACTCCCGTGGAGACAATTTGCATATTAGACTTTCATATATATAGATGACCAAAACATAAATCATAGCTTAAACTGTCATTTAAACTACACTTGTATAATGATAATTCACAAATGTGTTCATTGTTTCTCTATTGGTCATGATACACACTTTTGTATAAGACTGTGACCTTGAATTCATTGTCCAGTTCATGCAAATGTTGATTTTGGGGCAGGTTATATAAAGGTTTGGGAGTTATTAAGGAATAAAAAATGATTTATTTGTTATACCAAGATTTTTATGTTCTTCAATTCCCTTTCCCACATCCTATGATAAGTTCCCCAGGAGGTAATCAAGATGTTTGTCCCATCTTCAATGAACAGACTAATGAGCAAGAGATTCAATAAAAGTCAGAATTGTATAGATCATACCAGCCTGACCAAGCACTTAGAATATTTGATATATCAGTATGGTTCTCAGTTGAATTCTAAAGAAAGCAAGTGGTACTTTGGGATCTTGTCTTTTCTCATCTTTGACTTTTTCCTAATTCAGTTAGTAAAACAGGGTTGGAGATGGGAAATACACAATTGTAGGGAAATTTCCCTAACACCATTTTGGGAATGCTTGATATTTAAGCAATTTTCTTTTAAGTCAATTGCTTTGAATTCCATTCAGTTAAAGAGGAGTGCAAAAGAAGATATCATCTTGTCAGTGGAGAATTATCAAAAATTTGATGGTCATAAAAAGGAATATCTAAAAAAGGAGCAACTTTGGGTTTGAAACCTTTTATTATTAGGAATTGCACAATTTTTAAAACTTCAGACTAGAAAGCCCAAAGGCTGAGAAAGGGAGGATATGATTAATTCATAAAATCATGAAGAAGTGAGGGTAGAGGAATATGGGTTCTTTCTTTAAGTCTATTAATTCCATTCCAAGTCCCAAATACATTCAAGTCTCAAAAGAGTACATTTACAACAAATGACAAATCAAATATAGTACTATATTTAGGAACTAAATCATCAAGAAGAATCACTGCAATAACAAATGTAAATCTACTTATTTAACAAATTTTTATTGAGTCTCTAACTCTAGCTGGGCATTAAATTAGGCCAGGTTGGCAATAAAAAAATCAATCATGGAATGGATAAATGAGTAAGGCACGTAAACACCTGAGTGTAATACAGTGTAATAAATGCTAGGGTAGTGTCTAAAAATAGCTTTCTATAATGGTGGCACAAATAATGTCAAATGGGTTATGAAGTCTTAATAGAGGAGTAGAAGATTTAGCTGGATAATAAAATATGTGTGGAACTTTTGCAGGCAGAAAAACCAAGGAAGGACATTTAATGGCTAAGGAACAATATTTATAAACACACAAATGTATAAAATACCATATCAAAGTCAGCACCACTTGTAATTCTCATTGAATGGTACATAGGGTTTGAGGTAACAAGTGGTATATTAGTTTTCTTTTGCTGTTTAGCAAAGGAACACAAAATCAGCAGCTTAAAACAACACACATTTATTGTTATCACAGTTTCTGTAGGTCTGAAGTCGGTACAGCCTAACTGGGTTCTCTGCTTTGCGTCTCAAAAAGCTATAGTCAAGTTGCTTTTTATCTGGATTTCAGGGGTGTTTCCAAGCTCAGATAGTTGGCAGAATTTTTAAAAAAATATATTTTATTGATTTTTTACAGAGAGGAAGGGAGAGGGATAGAGAGTTAGAAACATCAATGAGAGAGAAACACCAATCAGCTGCCTCCTGCACATCCCTACTGGGGATGTGCCTGCAACCAAGGTACATGCCCTTGGCCGGAATCGAACCTGGGTCCCTTCAGTCCGCAGGCCGGTGCACTATCCCAGTGATGGCGAACCGTTTGAGCTCGGCATGTCAGCATTTTGAAAAACCCTAACTTAACCCTGGTGCCGTGCCACATATAGAAATTTTTTGATACAGTGGGGCCTTGACTTATGAGTGTCCCGACTAACGAGTTTTTTGAGATACCACTGTCTCTCGGCCGATTTTTTGCATTGAGTTGATAGAGTAATTTCAGTTAACGAGCTCCTTAACGAGCTCCTTAACGAGCTCGGTCTCGGAACGAATTAAACTCGTAAGTCAAGGCCCCACTGTATTTGCAACCATAGTAAAACAAAGA
>NW_005361652.1:2286534-2292983 GCF_000412655.1 Myotis brandtii | reverse complement strand
TCCTTCTAGTTGTAGAATTTCCACTCAGCCAGCCTTCCTGTAGTTCTGGATGATGTCTGTTTTGTCTTTTCGTTGTATTTTTGAAGTTGTTGTGGGAGGCAGCAATTTCTGGTGTTTATCTATGCTGCCATCTTGGTTTCTCCCCATGGTAATTTGATTCTTCAGAGTTAGCAACAAGGAGTCTCAGCTGCTTCAAATATCTCATATTAGGAAAGTGGGGCCGTAACATTAGTAACAAAGAAACAGAATTTCTGGAGGATGAAGACCAGAAATCAGTATTTTAAAAAGATTCCCAGGTGATTCTAATGTGCAGCCAAGGTTGAGAACCACTGCATTAGAGGTTACATGTATCATGCAGAAGAGATTGAATTTTAATATTTAACTAATGGGGGAAACCGATGGGGATTTTGAACCAAGGAAATACATTGCCCCTGCATACTAGTATAGGCAGCTTATAAATTGGCAAACACCTCAAGCGGAAATCGCCTGAGGAATTTCTGGCTTACCTCTTTCTTGGACAATGACTCCTCGAGTCTCTGCCACCTTGGCAGTATCAAAGTACAACTTCTGTCTCCGTACTACAGTGAGACTGCTGCAAGCCCCAGACTGATGCTTCTTCCTCTCTGATTCTCCTCTACATTGTTAGTAGGTGAATACCCCAGGGATAAAAACAGATAACGTGGGCTCACTTCAGTGTATTTCTCTTCTATACATAGTCTTGGCTCCTTTGAGTTATGGTTTCCTTGTTTGATAGCTGATGCCTCCAAATCTGTATTTTAATTTTTTTATACAGAGTTTATAGTTGTTCTCAGTCTGATGTAAGCTACCTCAACATGGCTAGAAGCAGAAAGCAGTCTTAAAATTTTAAAAATTTTGTGAATTTTTAAATCAATGTCTTAACTTTGCCTCTTATCTTGACTTATACCCCCAGGATGGTGACCTTTTGCTTTAGTAAACTAATCCTCGTTCTTGGGGAGGGATAGTGATTGACCCATCAGCTCTGAAAAAACTAGTAGGTCATTAATACATACTTTCCAGAACAATGAGCATGGTTTCAATGGCAGAAAACACAAATCTAACTATTTACAGTGTTCTGAGTTTTTTATAAGAGAGAATCATATATGTGTTGACAGACCAAAAACCATAATGCCATTGAATAGCAGGGTTGTACTAAAATGAGGGTGCAAGCCTTTCATCAACAGCAGATGGGTAAGGACAAATCCACTCCTACTAGTGGGGTGGCCATAGCCTTCTGACACTGGCCCAATTACATTCTCTTTGCATATGAAAGTGAACAGATTACTAAGAAAAAACAAACCAAAGTCTAGATACTAAGAATTTTGACAAAACCTTGGGGGGCACAAAAGCAGCAATTTGAATAGTTTCCTGTGTGGTTGTTGACCCATTCTGGAGTCTAAAGGAGAACTTTCAAAAATAGTTTGCAAATAAATTTTTAGCATACCTTTCATTCAAACCTTGTAATACTTTTTGTTTGTTTGTTTGCCATATTGTGTAATTATATATACAGACTTGGTTAGTCATGCAAGATTATTATTGAGTTTTGACCTTGAATAATCTGCCATGCAACAATGTGGTAATGACATTTTCCTTATGATAATACAGTGGGGCCTTGACTTACGAGTTTAATTCGTTCCGAGACCGAGCTTGTTAAGGAGCTCATTAAGGAGCTCGTTAACTCAAATTACTCTATCAACTCAATGCAAAAAATCGGCCGAGAGACAGTGGTATCTCAAAAAACTCGTTAGTCGGGACACTCGTAAGTCAAGGCCCCACTGAATGCTTATATTCATGAGAGTTTATAAATAAAATAGATTTTTCATAGACTAAATACCACCAGTTCACTTCATAAAGATTTATTTAGAATGTAGGTTTGAATGAAGCAAAATCAATCATTCCTGCTATCAGAACTTGCAGTATGTAACTGAAAAGATGAACACAATCACATTTTGCTGGTTTACCTTGTTGGTCTTATAGCTTTCCTTTTTATCTGCTATAATTACAAATGCTCACTTACTAAACTTTACATTTGTCTCTCTCAAAAATAACTTCCTGATTAAAAATTTTTTAGTTAGATTAAATGAACAAAACTATGTATTACTGTTTTTTTTTAAGGAGTTCATTTGCACATACTTGGAAAATAATTTGAATACAATTTGAACTTATTTTTTAACCTCCCTACATCCTTTTCTTCATTGTTTTATCTTTCTATATTTGTACTAATTGCAAAGGCTATTACGGAAATGAGGACTAGATTGACCTCAAATCTATTGCCAAATTCAGAGAGTTGAATCCTATTTGAGAATTAGTCTTATAAAGAGACATTGTTGTAAATTGCCTGACATCATCAAGTCATCACTTACTTGCTGAAAGCAAACTACTGGAACACATTTAGAACAAAGTACTGAAATACTAAGTGAACTTGGACCAATATATGAAGAACACATTAATAGACTGGATCTATCTAGTCTAGAGAAAAGACTAAAACTAGAGGTAGAAACACAATAATTATCTTTAAATATTTTAAGAGCTGTCATGATGAAGAGGGATTAAACTCATTGCAGAAGGTGAGAGAGTATAAATAGGATGAACCATAAGAAGCAACAAGAAGAAAGATTTCAGCTAAATATAAGGATTAATATTCTAATTGCCACTGGAAAACAACAGCAATATGATTTTAATTTATGAGAAAAAACTTTAAATCTCAGAGAGTTGCTTAGTTTTTACTTAAAGAAATATTTTAAATATATTTTTATTGATTTCAGAGTGGAATGGAGAGGGAGAGAGAGAAACATCAATGATGAGAACCATTGATTGGCTGCCTCCTACACACCCCCTACTGGGGATCAAGCCTGCAACATGGGCATGTGCTCTGACCAAGAATTGAACCATGAGCTCCTGGTTCTTAGGTTGATGCTCAACCACTTAGCAACACAGGCAAGACGTTTTTTATGAAACAATTATTTAAGAACTAATTATTGAAAGTTTATTAAGTCCTAGCTGGCTTGGCCCAGTGGATAGGGTGTCAGCTTGTGGACTGAAGGGTTCCAGGTTCGGTTCCAGCCAGGGGCACATGCCTGGGTTGCGGGCTCAATCCCCAGTGTGGGGTGTGCAGGAGGCAGCCGATCAATGATTCTCTCTCATCATTGATGTTTCTATCTCTCTCTCTCCTTCTCCCTTCCTCTCTGAAATCAATAAAGAAATACATTTTAAAAAAGAAAGTTTATTAAGTTACATCTTTAAAGTAGTGAAAGAATATAGCAGTTAATCTAGAACTCTTTATATAGGGATAACATTTTATAAAAATACAGGTTAACTTTTTGAGGAAACTCCATACTACTAGGTGTACCAGTTAATAATGCTAATTTTTTTCAATAGATGGAGTTACACATATGTTGATATATATGCAATTTGAAATTGCTATTTTGTTGTTGTATTGACAACAAGCTTCAAAACTTCATATGTCAAATTTGCTGAAGGTGTTAACATCATAGATACCTTTACGCTTAAAAATGTCGAATTTCATGCCAAAAAAAGAGCATTTGCGGGAAGTTTTAATTCATTACTTTATTTTTTAAAGTTATTGTATACTTCGGGAAGCTTATGGTGAATATGCTCCATCTCAAGATACTTGTGAACGTTGGTTTAAATGCTTTAAAAGTGATGATTTCAATGTGAAAGACAAAGAACGTCCAGGTCAACCGAAAAAGTTTGAAGACCAACAATTACAAGCATTATTGGATGAGGATGTGTGTTAAACTCAAAAATAACTTGCAGAAAGATTAAATGTTGCTCAGCAAACAATTTCCGATCATTTACAAGCAATGGGAAAGATTTTAAAGAAAGGAAAATGGGTGCTGCATCAACTGAACGAAAGACAAATGGAAAACCGAAAAGTCATCAGTAAAATGTTGCTTCAACAGCTCGAAAGAAAGTCTTTTTTTGCATCGACTTGTGACTGGCGATGAAAAGTGGATTTATTTTGAGAATCCCAAATGCACAAAATCATGGGTTGATCCAGGTCAACCATCTACATTGACTGCAAGGCCAAATAACTTCAGAAAGAAGACCATGCTCTGCATTTGGTGGGATCAGAAAGATGTAGTGTATTATGAGCTTCTAAAACCAGGTGAAATCATTAATACTGATCGCTACTGACAACAAATAATCAAGTTGAACCATGCTTTAATCGTGAAACAACCAGAATGTTCCAGAAGCCACGGCAAAGTAATTTTGCTTCATGATGATGCACCATCACACACTTCAAAACCAGTTAAAGACATGTTAAAAGTTCTTGCCTGAAAAGTATTAACCCACCCGCAGTATTCACAAGACCTTGCTCCTTCAGATTCCAACTTGTTCCAATCAATGGCACACACACTTTCTGAGCAGCACTTTAAAACATACGAAGAAGTGGAAAATTGGGTCTCTGAATGGTTTGCCTCAAAACAAGAAATGTTCTATTGGGACGGTATCCACAAATTACCTGAAAGATGGAAGAAATGTGTAGCTAGCGATGGACATTACTTTGAATAAAGCACTTTTGATGTTTCTCTTGAAATTATCATGTTTTCTTTGATTACAAATCTGCATTATTAACCAGTACACCTGGTACCTTCTACTTCAAAACCAGTTAAAGACATGTTAAAAGTTCTTGCCTGAAAAGTATTAACCCACCCGCAGTATTCACAAGACCTTGCTCCTTCAGATTCCAACTTGTTCCAATCAATGGCACACACACTTTCTGAGCAGCACTTTAAAACATACGAAGAAGTGGAAAATTGGGTCTCTGAATGGTTTGCCTCAAAACAAGAAATGTTCTATTGGGACGGTATCCACAAATTACCTGAAAGATGGAAGAAATGTGTAGCTAGCGATGGACATTACTTTGAATAAAGCACTTTTGATGTTTCTCTTGAAATTATCATGTTTTCTTTGATTACAAATCTGCATTATTAACCAGTACACCTGGTACCTTCTACAGTGGCTGCACCAGTCTGCATTCACATCAGCAGTGCACGAGGGTTCCTTTTCCTCCACATCCTCGCTAGTACTTGTCCTTTGTTGATTTTTTGATGATAGCCATGTTGACAGGTGTGAGATGGTACCTCATTGTTGTTTTGATTTGCATCTCTCAGATGATTAGTGATATTGAGCATGTTTTCATATGTCTCTGGGCCTTCTGTATGTCCTCTTTTAAAAGGGTCTATTTAGATCCTTTGCCCATTTTTTGATTGGATCAAAAAATGTTAAATTGAATGAATTCTCTGTAAATTTTACAGATTAAGCCCTTATCAGAAATATCAGGCAAATATGTTCTCCCATGCAGTGGGCTTTCTTGTTGTTTTGTTGATGGTTTCTTTTGCTGTGCAGAAGATTTTTATTTTGATGTAGTCCCATTTGTTTACTTTCTCCTTAGTCTCCATTGCCCTAGGAGCTGTGTCTGTAAAGATATTGCTATGACATATGTCTGCTATTTTGCTGTCTATGGAGTCTTATATGATTTTTATGGTTTCCCATCTTACATTGAAGTCCTTTAGCCATTTTGAGTTTGTTTTTGTGTATGGTGTACATTAGTGATCTAGTTTCATTTTTTTTTTGCCTATATCTGTCCAAATTTCCCAACACCATTTACTGAAGAGACTATCTTGACTCCATTTTATGCTCTTGCCTCCTTTGTCAAATATTAATTGAGCATAATGGCTTGGGTTGATTTTTGGGTTCTCTGTTCTGTTCCATTGGTCTATATGTCGGTTCTTGTGCCAGTACCAGGCAGTTTGAGAACCGTGGCTTGGTAATATAGCTTGATGTATGGTATTGTGATCCATCCAACTTTTTTCTTCTTTCTCAGGATTGCTGTGGCTATTCGGAGTCTTTTTTTTATTTCAGATGAATTTTTGGAGAGTTTGTTTTAGATCTTTGAAATATGCCTTTGGTATTTTAATGGAGATTTCATTGAATCTGTAGATTGCTTTGGGTAGTATGGGCATTTTAATGATGTTGATTCTACCAATCCATGAACATGGAATTCCCATTTGAACCAGTAATCCCACTTCTAAGAATATACCCCAAGAAACCAGAAACACCAAACAGAAAGGATATATCCACTCCTATGTTCATAGCAGCACAATTTACAATAGCTAAGATTTGGAAACAGCCTAAGTGCCCATCAGTAAGTGAGTGGATTAGAAAACCACTATAAAAAAGAAGGAACTTTTACCATTTACAAGAGCAGGGGTCCTCAAACTTTTTAAACAGGGGGCCAGTTCACTGTCCCTCAGAACGTTGGAGGGCCGGACTATAGTTTAAAAAAAACTATGAACAAATTCCTATGCACACTGCACATATCTTATTTTGAAGTAAAAAAACAAAACGGGAACAAATACAATATTTGTATTTGCATGTGGCCCACGGGCCATAGTTTGAGGACC
>NW_005361652.1:2271767-2286427 GCF_000412655.1 Myotis brandtii | reverse complement strand
AGAGACAAATGGCAAGGGGAGGGGGTTAGAGAGCAACCAAAGGACTTGTATGCATGCATATTAGCATAACCAATGGACACAGACACTGGGGCAGTGGGGGCTTCCCTGGGGTGGGGATGGGGGTGGGTCAATTGGGGAAAAAGGAGGCTTATGTAAAACTTTAGATAATAAAAATAAAAAATAAAGGTTAATTACATTTCTTTCTTTCTCATTTATCAATGCATTTTTAATTTTTTTCAAATTATAAAAGAACATAATCATTTTAGAAATTTTGAGTTATATGCAATGTATAAAGAGGCAGAAGTAAGTACTTATAATTCCAGTAGTATGTTTCCCTCAAGGTTTTTAAGTTTGGGTTTATATCTTTTTCAAATTTATACGTATATGAAATATCAAAATGTTCCCAATAGTTTGCTACAAAAACAAGTCTTTAGTCCTCCTTTTTTTTTATTTCTTCTTCCACCGTCTCTTTGTACTAATACTTTATTTTTTATTGGACTTATTAGGGTGACATTGGTTAATATCCTATATAATAATAGCCAAACATGGTAATTGACCGTACCTTCGCTACACCTCCCATTGGCTAATCAGCACAATATGCAAATTAACCACTAACAAAGATGGCGGTTAATTTGCATATACCGGCTGGGCGTGAAGCAAGCCAGGTGGCCGAAAACAAGCCGGGTGGCGGAGGGAGGCAGGGGCGAAACAAGCCAGGTGGCGGATATGGGAACGTAGCCTGCCTCAGCGGGTTTCACTCCCTTCTCTGTTTCGCTCCAGCCGTAGGAAGCCCTATTCTTGCAGGAATCTTCCTGCAACAGGCCTCTAGTCTATATATAAAGGGCTATATGTCAGTCCATCTGACAAGTAGCTATGATGTGCACTGACCACCAGGGGGCAGACGCTCAACACAAGAGCTGCCATGACATGCACTGGCCATTTAAAAATAAACAGCACCATGGACCTGGCACCTACAAACCAACACTTGGCTTTACCCAAGTGGGACACAGGTCCCACCACCACCCCCAAGCAACACCCCACCAAATCGAAGCCAATGCTTCCAAGACCCCATGGTGCAAAATGCAGCCCATAGCCTAGCCCAGCCCGAAACGGTGGCTGGGGGAACCAGGTGATGAAGTTGCATAGCAACGCGCAGCTTCCTCTCTGTAGGACTGGCCTTCTGGGAGTTTCTTCAGCCCAGGAACCTGACTTGCTTTATAGCCAGGTGCAAACAATCTCTTGCTGGCACCAATTGCATGCATAGGTTTCAATCTGTCATTGTCAATCGTGAACTTGGTTGACACTTCTATTATAGAGAAAGGGCGAATTGTGAATTAAAATATTCTTCTAATTAATTTCCTTTCAATGTGCATGAATCCATGAACCCGGACACTAGTAAAATTATATGGTTTCAGGTGTATTACATTTTAGTAACCTTTTTTAAGAAAAAATGAAATAAACACATTTGAAAACAAACAAATATGGAAGAATTTGATACCTGTACAGGACACACAATGGAAGAGTTATGAAGGGGAGTTCTTCAGGCAGTAGGACAATAATCCCAGATGGAAGGATGGGAAGGCAGAGGAATGAAGAATATAAGAAAGGGTAAATATGTGAGAAAATATTTAGGGATATTATAAATTAATACTGATTATTTAAAAAATAATATCTTGTGAGCTTTAAAATATAGGTAGGTAGAAAATGCATAACAACAATAGCATAAATGGCATGAAGAAAATAAGGGTTAAGGTAGTATAAAGTATTTACAATATCTAGGAAGTGGTAAAAAGTGTTAATTTAATAGATGGAGAATGAGTGCATGCTATAATTACTAGGGTGATTACTGAAAAATACTAACTACTAAGTAAAAGAATGAATAACCACAAGTTGTAGGAAACAAAATAATAAATAGTAAAAATAAAAACACACTTAATTTCTCTGAAAGAAAAAAAGAATGGAGGAAAATGATAAAAAAAAAACAGATGGAACAATTATATACTTGATTTAACCCAAAATATATCATAATTGCATTACATGTAAGTAGACTAATTGCTCCAAATAAATGACAAATATTATCAAAGTAGATTTAAAAAAACTGCATATTCTTTATGACAGACACAACTTAAATAGAATACAGAAAGATTTAAAGTAAAGGTCCAGAAAAAAAAGTGTACCATGCAAATGGTAGCCAAAAGAAAGCTTGTATAGTTATACTAATATTAGACCAAAGCAATTCTAAGGCAAGATGTGTTACCACTTAATATAAAGGGATAATTCATAATGATTTTAAATAGTCAGCCCTGGAAGAAGAAGAAAAATACTATCTTAATTAATCTAATAGCCTCAGCAGGTATAAAGCAAAAATTTGCATAACTAAATCACAATAATAATTTAAACTTTGAGTTAATTTTCTCAAAGAAAATGGTAAAAGATACAGAAAAATCAGTAAGAATACAAAACATATGAGTGAAAAAAGTGGCAACTTGAACTAATTGACACATATAGTAAACTGCCCAATGACTACAGAATGTACCTCTTTTTATCAAATCCTCATTAATATTTACCAAAATAGATCTTATCCTGGTTCATAAGGGAAATCTTGATAAATTTCTAAGGACTGAATTCATAAGCATGCTTTTTAGCAAAGTGGATTCAAGCTAGAAAATCTCCAAAGAGAAAAGAAATTAAGTGAAACATTTTAAAACACAGGTATAAAATAAACTTCCAATGAGGCTAAAACTTTAAAAAGGCAATACTTATAAGGAAATTTATAGCCTTAAAGATGGATTTATTAGCAAAGAATAAAGTACAAAATCAATGCCCTAATCATCTATCTCAAGATGCTCAAAACAAGTAAACATAAGGACATTTATAAAAAGACTAGAGGCCTGGTGCATGAAACGTGCACTTGGGGCGGGGGTCACTCAGCCCTCTCAAAGTCTGGGAGTCCTCAAATGTTGTCTGATTGACGGCTTAGGCCAGCTCCCCGCTGCGTTCCTCAGCCATGAGCCCAGCTCAGGGCTTCTAGCTGAGCGGTGCTCCCGGTGTGGGAGTGCACTGACCACCAGGGGGCAGCTCCTGCATTGAGCATCATAGCGACCAGTTGTTCCACTGCTCAGTCAATTTGCATATTAGCCTTTTATTATATAGGATAAGAGCTGAAGTAAATAAACATATAACAAAATAAACATGTAATAAAGGAAACCAAAAAAGCTAAAAGTTGATTATCTGAAAAGGCTAATAAAATTGAAAAACCTTACCAAGGCTGATGAAAAAAGGGAAATACATATTACCAATAAGAATGTATCTAGTTCAGGCTAGTGTTGCTCAGTGGGTTGGATATCATTCTATGCACCCAAAGGTTACTGGTTTCCATCCCAGTCAGAGGACATGCACAGTTTACAGGCTCAATTCCCCATAGAGAGCATTCAAGAGGCAGATAATCAATGTTTTCTCACTTCCTCTCTCTAAAAATCAATAGAAATAGTTTTAAAAAGAATATATCTTATAGATAATTTAAAATTATTAAAACATTATGAAATACTTTATGCCAAGATTTTAAAATTTATACATATATGAAACACACCCTAACAAAACTCTCATAAGAAGAAATTTAAAAATTGAATTTTTGTATACTTATTTTAAAATAATAGGTCATATTTTGAAAACTTACTAAAAAAAACAAACCAAAAAACAAAACCAAACAGATCCAGATGTTAAAGGTTGAATTTTTCTAAGTCTTTACAGAAGAGATAATATCACTCTTGCCCTGGCTGATGTGGCTCAGTTGGTTGGGGCATGGCCCAGTACACTAAAAGGTCCAGGTTCTATTCTGGCATGTGCCTAGTTTGTAGGTTTGGTCCTGGTTGGGGAGTGTTTGGAAAACAGCCAATCGATGTTTCTCATGTCAATCTCTCTCTCTCTCTCTCTCTCTCTCTCTCTCAAAAAAAAATCAGTGAACATGTCCTCAAATGAGGATTATATAAAAAAAATTTTAAAAATGTAATATCATTGTAACACAATCTCAGAAAACTGAAAAAGAAGAAACATTTTACAATTTCTTTTTTGCTGTTAGCATAACCTTGACATAAAAAGCTAATAAGAGCATTAATATAAAAGAATAATGAAAGCCATTTCTGGTGGAGGTTCCCGGGGTGTGCTGGCACCTGGATCTTTTCTTTTTTATGTCACCTGGAAGTTAATTAAAGTTGCAACATACACTCAGGAATGCTGACTATGAGCTCAGTAATTAAGAATTTAGATATTAGATTGTGCCATTTTGGAGGATCTGCAGGGTCAACCTTGGAATAAGGCAATGGGGGAATGGCAGTGACCCAGACAGGTGTGCACCATCCCACTGCTGGGAACCAATGCCCCTGGACACATGGGACTGATGTCTCGATCTGGCATGCCAGGATGGGTGCCCCAAGACAACCAGACCTACCACCTTGCTCTTGCATGTCTGGCCTGCCCTGCCACCTTGACAAGTGTTGTACCCCAATTAACAGTCCTGCCTCTGGGTCAAAGTGTACCTGCCCTGGTGCCACAGATGACTGGCCTGCCTCCTTGTGCCTTGCCCCACAGCCATGACCTGACACCCCCAGATACAGGGATCTGGATCTGGAATCAGGTGCACCTGATAGGGTGTGCTAGGAAGGCCAGAACCCTGCTGTGGCCTGATGCCCCCAGATACACAGACCTGAGACCATGACCTGGTGTGCCTAACCCAGTGCCACCAGAAGATCAGACACACTGCTGCAACCAACCATGACCAGGTGCCCCAGGATGGATAGACCAAACTCCAGGACCCACACACTTCATACATTGCCATGGGCTATCAGACCACTAGAATGAGGAGATAAAGGACCATCCCCCAAATGAAAGAAAAGGAAGAATTGCCAGAAAGGAAACTAAATTAAATAGAAGCAAGAAATTTGTCAGGCAAAGAATTTAAAGTAATGGTTATAAAGGTGCTGAAACAACTCAATGAGAACTACAAGCAACTTAATGAAAACTATAGGAACTTAGCGAGAACTACATCAGCCTGAAAAAAGAGGTAGAGATAATGAATAAGAATCAATCATAAACAAAGAATGACAAAACTTCAATAAAGAATACCTTGAGCCCTAGCTGGTTTGGCTCAGTGGATAGAGCGTCAGACTGCGAACTGAAAGGTCCCAGGTTCAGTTCCGGTCAAGGGCACATGCCCGGGTAGTGGGTTCGATCCCCAGCTGGGGGCATACATAGATAGCCAATCAATGATTCTCTCTCATCATTGATGTTTCTATCTCTCTCTCCCTTCCTCTCTGAAATCAATATATATATATCAACAGTAGATTAGAAGAAGTGGATGAATGAATCAGCAAATTAGAAGACAAGGTAAAATAAAATAAAAAATCAAAGCAACATTGGCAAAAAAATTAAAAAGCATAAGGAAAGTTTAAGAGAGCTTTGGGATAACATGAAACATAACAACATATGCATCTGAGAGAGGAATAGAGAACCTGTTTAAAGAAATAATGACAGAACACTTCCCTGACTTGGTGAAGAGAAAAATCACACAAGTGCAGAAAACATGGATAGTCCCAATCAAGATGAACCCTAAAGGACCCACAACAAGACACATCATAATTAAAATTGCAAACATTAAAATAAAGAATCTTAAAGGCAGTAAGAGAGAAAGAGAAAGTTGCCTACAAGGGAGCCCATTAGACTATCAACTGATTTCTCAATAGAAACACTTCAGGTCAGAAGGGAGTGGAATAAAGTATACAAAATAATGAAAAGCAAGGGACTAAATCCAAGACTACTATATCCAGCAAGGCTATCATTCAAAATGGAAGGCGAAATAAAGAGCTTCACAGACAAAAAAGTAAGGCTAAAGGAGTTTGTTATCACCAAACCAGCACTGCAAGGAATGCTATGTGAACAGTTGAGAGAAACATAGGCATAAATAATAAAGATGGCAACAAATATGTACCTATCAAAATAACCTTAAATGTAAATGGCTTAAATGCTCTAAGCAAAATACATAGGGTAGCTGAATGGATAAGAAAATATGGCCCATATATATGTAGTTTACAAGAGACCCACCTCAAAACAAAAGACTTACACAGGATGAAAGTAAAGGGATGGAAATTTTCCCCCCCAATTAAATGGCAATGAAAAAAAGCTGGGGTAGCAATACTTATATCTGACAAAATCGACTTCAGAAAGAAGGCCATAACAAGAAACAATGAAGGCCACATCATAATACTAAAGGGATCAATGCAACAAGAGGATATAACCCTTGTAAACATATATGCAACCAACACAGGATATAACCCTAGTAAACATATATTCAACCAAATATATTAAAAAACAAACAAACAAAAAAACTTCTTAAGGACTTAAAGGGAGAGATCAACAAAATACAATCATAATAAGGCACTTTAACACCCCCACGGACATCACTGGATAGATATAGACAAAAAAAATCAATAAGGAAACAGCGACCATCGAGGACACACTAGATCAAATGGATTTAATAGATATTTACGGAACATTTAACCTCAAAGCTGCAGAATATACTAAGTACATTATTTTCAAGTGCACATGGGACATTCTCAAAGATAGACGGACACAAACAATTCCTCTGCAAATTCAAGAGGAATTAAATCATATCAACCATCTTCTAGGATCACAGCAACATAAAATTAGAGATCAACTACAATAAAAACACCCCAAAACATTAAAACACATGGAGGCTAAATAACGTTATTAAACAATGAATGGGTTATCAATGAAATCAAGGAAGAAATAAAAAAACTTTCTGGAAATAAATGAAAATGAACACAGAACAGCCCCAAATCTATAGGACACAGCAAAAGCAGTCTTGAGAGTGAAGTTCATAGCACTATAGGCATATCCCAAGAAACAAGAAAAACTGCTAATAAACTAATCCTACCACTTAAAGAACTAGAAAGAATACAACAAGAAAAGCCAAGAGTAAGTAGAAGGAGTAAAATATTAAAAATCAGAGCAGAAATAAATGACATAGAGACTACAAACAATACAAAAGATAAATAAAACCAATAGCTGTTTTTTTTTGAAATGATAAGCAAGAATGATGAGCCTTTAGCCAGACTCATCAAGAAACAAAGACAGAGAACCCAAATAAATAAAATGAGAAATAAGAGGTGAAATAACGACAGACCCACACAGAAATACAAAGGATTGTAAGCAAATACTATGAACAACTGTATACCAACAAGCTGGACAACCTGGATGAAATGGACAAATTCCTAGAAAAATACAGCCTTCCAAAACTCAATCAGGAAGAATCTAAAAATCTCAATAGGCCGATAACTATGCAGTTTTCTTAAAACTTTAAGAATAGAGCTACCATATGACTCAGCAATCCCTCTACTGGGTATCTACCTGAAAAATAAGAAAACATGTAATCATGAGTGATGTCAGAGGAATGCAGGTGTGAGAGATCCCCTTGGCAACCCCCCTGAAATTATAATGTGTTAACTAACTATAATTCAACAATGAATTCCCTGCTTAATACAGAGGCACACTTGAGAGACCTGCACATTGAAACATAAAAAGGTGGCCAACCGGGAATAAATGGGGAGATGAGAAGGGAGGAAAGCCATCAAAAACCTCCCAAAAAACAAAAGTACAGGACAAGATGGCTTCACCAGTGAATTCTAACAAACTTTCAAAGAAGATTTAAAACCTATCCTCTTCAAACTCTTTCAAAAATTGAAGAGACAATACTTCCTAACACATCCTATGAGGCCAATTTAACCCTGATACCAAAAGCTGGCACAGATCTCTCTCTCTCTCTCTCTCACACACACACACACACACACACACACACACACACACAACTACAGACCAATAGCTCTGATGGGTACATATGCAAAAATCCTAAATAAAATACTAGCAAATCAAATACAACAACAGTACATCCACAAAATAATATATCACGATCAAGTGGGGTTCATTCCAGGGGCACAGGATGGTTCAACAAATCAATCAATGTAATACACCACATTAACAAAAGAAAGATAAAAATCATATAATCTTATCAATACATGCAGAAAAAGCATTTGCTAAAATACAACATCCATTTGTAATTAAAACACTCAATATGATAGGAATAAAAAGAAAGTACCTCAACATAATAAAGGTCATATATGATAAACCCTCAGCTAATATCATACTCAATGGTGAAAAACTGAAAGTTTTTCCTCTAAGATCAGGAATATGACAAGGAAGTTCACTCTCACCACTCTTATTCAACATAGTGCTGGAAGTTCTAGCCAGAGCAATAATAAGGCAAGAGAAAGAAATAAAAGGCATTCAAATAGGGAAAGAAGTAAAACTCACTTTTTGTGGACAACATGATTCTGTATATAGGAAACCCTAAAGACCCCATCAAAAATCTATTAGAAACAATAAACAAATACAGTCAAGTTGCAGGATACAAAATCAATGTAAAAAATCCACTGCTTCCTGAATATAACAACAACACTTTAGAAAAAGAAATGAAAAAAACAAACAATTCATTTTGCAATTGCAACCAAAAGAATAAAATACCTAGGAATAAACTTAATAACAACAACAAAAACGTGAAAGACCTATATACTGATAATTACAAAGTATTATCAAAAGATATTGAAAAAAAATACAACAAAATTGAGAAATATTCTCTTTCATGGATTGGAAGAATCAACATAGTTAAAATGGCCATATTACCCAGAGCTATATACATATTTAATGAAATCCCCATTAAAATTCCAATGTCAATTTTTAAAGAAATAAAATGAGAAATCAGCTGATTTGTATGGAACCACAAAAACCCTGAATAACCAGAGCAATCCTGAGAAAAAAGAACGAAACTGAAGGTATCACGCTATCACACTACCTGACTTCAAATTATACTGCAGAGCTATGATAATCAAAACATCATGGTATTGGCTGAGAAACAGACACACAGATCAATGGAACAAAATGGAGAGCTAAGCTATAAAACCATATGTATATGATCAGATAATTTTTGACAAAGGAGCCAGAAACACACAATAGAGTAAAGATAGTCTCCAATAATTGGTGCTGAGAAAATTGGAAAACCAAATGCAAACAAATGAAACTTGATTACAATTTGTCCCCATGTACAAAAATTAATTCAAAATGGATCAAAGACCTAAATATAAGACACAAAACAATGTTACACAGAATAAAATATAGGTACCCTGGTCATAGAGAACATTTTATGAACTTGACCCTAAAGGCAAGGGAAGTAAAGCCAAAAATAAATGAATGGGACTATATCAAACTAAAAAGCTTCTGCACAGCAAAAGAAACTGTCAACAAAACAAAGAGGCAGCCAATCAAATGGGAGATAATATTTGCAAACAGTAGCTCTGGCAAAGGTTTAGTTTCAAAAATATGTAAACAACTCATACTACTCACACCAAACAAACAACCCAATCAAAACGTGGACAGAGGACCTGAAAATACACCTCTCCCAAGAAGACATACGAACAGCCAATACATATATGAAAATATGTTCAATCTCACTAGCAATTAGGGAAATGCAAATTAAAACTACAATGAGATACCACCTCACACCTGTTAGAATGGCCATATCAACAAGACAAAAAATAAAAAGTGTTGGAGAGGTCGTGGAAAAAAAGGGAACCCTCCTTCACTGGTGGGAATGTAGACTCTTATATCCACTATGGGCAGCAGTCTGGAATTCCTAAAAAAAATAAATAAATAAGAATAGAGCTACTGTATGAGCCAGCAATTCCTCTCCTGGGCATGTACCTCAAAAAACATGAAGTAATGTATTTGCAAAGATATATGCACCCCTATGTTCACTGCAGCATTGTTCACGGTGGCCAAGACATGGAAACAGAGTGTCCTGGAATAGCGAAGTAGGTAAAGAAGATGTGGAATACTACTCACCCATAAGAAAAGATGAAATAACACCATTTGCAACAACATGGATTGACCTTAAGAACATTATGCTAAGTGAAATAAGTCACTCAGAAAAACCTAATTCCAATGTATTTTTTCTTTAGTTGCTTATGATTTAAGAAACCATAACCTAATTTAAGATCATAAATATTTACCCCTATTTTATAAAAAAATTTAAAGTTTTATCTCTTATATTGATGCCTTTGTTCCATTTAAAGTTAATATTTATGTAAGTAGTGTGAGATAATTTTCCAAATTAATCCTTTTGCTTGTGGATATTGAGTTGTCCCAGCCTAAGTTTTTAAAATAACTATTCTTTCCAATTAAATGATCTTGACATCTTTGTGTAAAATCAGATGACTCTCCCAGAAACACCCACTGGTATCTTCTTTCTTCTTTTTTTACTATAGTATTTATTATCATTAATGCAATCTTATTCTTCACTATCACATTGCATTGTTGTTTAGCTTTAGTGATAGAGATAATGAGTTATGAACATTTATATTCCCCAAAGCACATTCCCCAATATTTTATAAGCAAAATAAGTGCTAGATTTGTTGAATGAATATTGAATGGATTAAGAGTTTAAAATACCTTCCGAACCTTTTGTCCTAAATTCCAAATTCAAAGTGTGACTAAATTTTTCTCACCTTTATTTCCCAACAAAAATACATAATTTTGCTGATATTTAAGGAAATATTTTTTAAAAATTGGATTACATTTTAAAAATTACTTTAAATATGAACACCTCCCCTTCTAGTCTCAATTTTTTTCTCTCAGTAAATTCAAGAAATGTTTTTTTTTTTTAACTTAGCAACATGGAGATCAGCAGGCCTTTCTTTTTTTAAAATTTTTTATTGATTAAGTTATTACATATGTGTCCTTATCCCCACATAAACCCCCTGCCTCTCCACTCATGCCCTCACCCCCCTGTTGTCTGTGTCCATTGGTTAGGCCTATATGCTTGCATATAAGTCCTTTGGTTTATCTCTCCCCCGTCCCCCCACCCTCCCCTACCTACCCTCTGAGGTTTGACGGTCTATTACCTTTTTAAGAAACATGACAAATTGAATTATAACCATTCAAGGGAGTGTTTGCTTACTTGTAAGCACCAAAGCCAGTTCTCTAGTATTTGATGAAAACAGATGATAGCGTTCTAGCCACAAGGAATATCTTCCTTCAATAGGTGTGGACAGAAGGAAAGTCAAATTCAATATTCAGGTCAACATTTGATTGGATTTATTATCATTATTAACCCAGCTTGTCACAATTTCTTAAGAATTTTCCAGCAATTGGCTCGTGAATTGTTTATTCATTCATAGCCTGCATAGAGTATGTGTTGGAACAGAAAGCTTAGCAACTCAAAGTTCACCTGGCTCAGGAGACATGAAGAAACTTCTTAGATTTAATCATGCTAAGGGAGCCATGTTGTTTCTCTATCAATTTGAGGCTATGCCACACTTAAAAAAATTAGTTATTCCAACATCATAATTTTTTTAAAATAGCATTATTTTCTCTCTCTTTTTCTGTGCCAGGATGAGACTCCAGGCAAAAAAAAAACACAAAAAAACAAAACAAAACAAAAAAATCCCAACAACACAAAGTTGACATTGATTTTAAAAATTTCAAGGCTTCTCAATTCTCAGAATTTAAGTAGCCATGGAAATGGCCACAAATGTATTGGACTGGATGGTCATTGGGGACAATTTGAAGAAAGGGAACTTAAATATGTGCTATCTGATGTTACTTTGTAGAATTAAAAAGATTTGTATTTTCCAAATTAAGGAGTAATGGGGAAAATAAATGGTTTCTTTGTGTGGGTTTTTGAGGTAGGTGGTAGTGATGGTGGTGAGGGGAGTCAGTTGGCTTTGTTATACTTAGGCAAGATTGATAGTGGTAATACAGATTGAATATATATTTTCAGTAAAGAATTTTTTGAAAATAATAAACTGTTCTTAGATTCATTCACCTACTTCTTTGTTCATCCTGCCTTCACATTTCATTGCCTTAAGGAAACACTATACTTTTTTTATTGGAGTATCAGGAAAGTAAGAGATGATTTGCTCTTTTTACTATTTTACTAAAAAAAAAAAAGGTGTGCTATGCTTCTGAGTTGGCTTACGTGCAAAATCAAGGTTATCAAAAATTAATGCATTTTGTTCCCATGAGCCCTTAGGCATGATAAGGAGTTTAAGACTGTTACAAATGAGTTTAGCAAATGGGACATTGGCGTAATTAATGGAATTCATGGCATTTTTAAATTACAATAAGAGCCCCTTCAAAAAACATCTTATGTAGCCTTTCATTTGTTTATGAGTCAAATTCTCTTCCCAAGAGACTTGGCCTCATATTAAGCACTATGCTCAAGAGAACTCTGCAACCACACTCCAGGGGGTGGGCATTTTCTATGCCATCTGCTCATATTTGTGTTCCATACCATCAGTATTCACTGTTCCAGTTGCATCCTCTCTAGCAGCACTAGCTCCAAAGAGCTTGGCTTGCCAGCGTGCATTCTCAGTTCCAGAATTCTAGCACTGTACCTCAAGTGTTACTTGTGCAGCCTAGGCTTTCTTATTACAGTGTTTATTTCTGCTACTGCTTCATCATTTTTTATTTCTCTGACTCAACTCCAGGTAGTTTTTGCTCAGTCTTTGGCAGATTGTTAACCAGCATGTGTGTTTGGGGAGCAATTCATTCATCCATTTTGACATCTATACCTGGCATCTTTATTAATGCTCAGCACAAATTTCCAAATATGTTTTGTGTCTCTGTACTCCTTCTGCATCCAGCTCTTTGCTACAAAGTATATTTCATGTAAATGCCACTTTTTAAAATGTTTCATGTGTTCTACAGTGGAACCATATGCCTTATAGAAATGCTGCCTTTTCAAGTCTGTATCCAAACATAGCTTGTCAATGACCTCTCACAAATTCTAAGTCAGCTTGTAAGCTTTTGCACTTTTCTGAAATGTTTTCTTTAGGGCAGTGGTTCTCAACCTGTAGGTCGTGACCCCTGAAAATACATCCGGCATATCATATATTTACATTATGATTCATAACAGTAGCAAAATTACAGTTATGAAGTAGCAACGAAAATAATTTTATGGTTGGGAGTCACCACAACATGAGGAACTGTATTAAAGGGTCACAGCATTAGGAAGGTTGAGGACCACTGCTTTAGGGCTTTTAAGTGTCTTGCCATGTTATTGCCTCCACTTTGTACTCCTGTGTTGTTGTATTTTACATTAACCACAACCACCTTACCACCTTTTTATTGCCCTTTCAATTAATCACATTCAGCTGAGCTGCTGCCACAGGCAAATGCTTTATGTCTCTGCTTATTGAATTTGGGGCTAACTCTGCCACAACAATTCTTCTACTTTAAACTTTCTTTGATCCTGTGACCATTTACTAAGCTCTTCAAACTTCAATGATCAGTTTTCAGAAAACCTACATCGTAGAAAAAATATTCTTGCTAAATGTATGGAATTAATTTAAGATTTATGGTCCACAGGGACCCCAAGAGAGCCATATTAATAAACAAGTAGGTTGCGGTCTGATCTGTAAATGTGACTTAAGAGTTGTTGGCTTTCCTGGTTTACAGAGGTGTCACCATTGTTGCACAAATTGTTAACATTTATTTAGTGCCCCCTATGTGCAATGCATTCTGCTAAGGACTTTATGTAAAATACCTCATTTGATATTCATAGTAGCCTTCATGGTAGGTTTTATTATTATCTATGTTTTACAGATGAGAAAACAGACTCATTAGGGTAAGTGACTTGTTTAAGGACATATACCAAGTGTAGAGTAGGTATTTGAACTTAGGTGGTATAATTTTATTTTTATTATTTTTTATTTTTTTAAATTTCTTTATTGATTAAGGTATTACATATGTGTCCTTGGTAGTATAATTTTAGAGTCCATATTTCTCTTAACATTCACAGTGCACAGCTTTCTTATAACAATATCTAATGTTTATTGTGCATTTATGATCCAGGCACACAGTATATTTGTCAACATATTTTCATTAATTTATTGAATAATTTTACAACCCTTCAAGACTGGGGGCATCATTATTTTTCTTTTAAAGATAAAGAAACTGAGGCTTAGAGGAAATAAATAGTGTCTCCAAAGTAATACAGCTAGGAAGTAGCAGAGACAGAAATCGCACTCATATGTGCAAACACTATATTGTATCAACAGAGGATTAAAAACTGACAAACGGAAAAGCTAATCTATAGGTTCTTACAACAAGAAGCAAAAATCATACATTTAATCCTACTGTTTACAGGATATATAATAAATATCAATAATTTATGTGTAGTTATTCCTGACATTAAAAGTGATCAAATTTGCCAAATAACATGGAATCAATACCGTTCTTCATTAAAATATATGGCTTACCAAAGAATTCTAGAACCATCTTGTCAGAAGTAGCAATAAGGAGAGGTGGAATAGAATGTGTCATGTACTGCTAGTAAAAGTGATTATATATATGTATATATATGTGTATATATATATGTGTGTGTGTGTGTGTGTGTGTGTGTGTGTGTGTGTGTGTTATCCTGAGCACAATAACATCTACACTAATAAAAGAGAAACATGGTAATTGGCGTACGACCGCTACCCTTCCCATTGGCTAATCAGCATATCCTTATGCAAATTAACTGTCAGCCAAGA
>NW_005361652.1:2266440-2270596 GCF_000412655.1 Myotis brandtii | reverse complement strand
CCAATCGGCCCTGCTCTGAGCCTGACCAGGGGCTGCACCTAGGGATTGGGCCTGCTCTCTGCCACCCGGGAGCAGGCCTAAGCCAGCAGGTCGTTATCTCCCGAGGGGTCCCAGACTGCGAGAGGGCACAGGCCGGGCTGGGGGGACCCCCCCCTGAGTGCACAAATTTTTGTGCACCGGGCCTCTAGTAGAAAAATGTATTATAAAATCAAGGGATTACACTCTTATAATACATCCCTATACTTCAAAAGAAAAACCTGCCAGTGAGTTTCTAGGATCTAGTAACTGTCTCAAATTTTTGTGCACCGGGCCTCTAGTAGAAAAATAAAGTATAAAATCAAGGGATTACACTCTTATAATACATCCCTATACTTCAAAAGAAAAACCTGCCAGTGAGTTTCTAGGATCTATATGTAACTGTCTATTTGACAGGAGAGATTGACACATTGAAGAAACAGGATATTTGACTTGGGAAGGTAGGAAAGATGATTTAAGAGTGAGCTTCTGCCCCAGAAAGGCAGGCCAGAATGGATGGATTTCCACAGCAGGAGGCATGAAAACCCTGGGTGGTAGGGTAATATGTGGCATTAATTGTGTGAAACCCATTGAAAATATAGGAAAATACTCAGGCAAATTTTATCCACTTCAGAACTTTGATAATGTCTAACCTAGTTTAAGTTATTATTTATTTCTATGTTTGAGTATCTTAAAATTATCTGAAAGAGATTAGAAGATTTTTGTTTTAATTATATAGTTTAGGTTGGTAAATTTCTGCTTCCTAACATACTGATGATAGCAGGGATTTAGAATTTTCTGCCAGGCTTATCTTGGAATCTTCTTTCCCTGACATAGTTCAAGAAATGGTAACATTGAAAAATGGCATCTGGCTGGCAGCCACTAACACAGCCACTCTTGAATTTCCACTAAAGTTCATATGAAGACAGAAAATGATGAGAACTCACAAAAATACTGACAATTTGGACTGATAGTCAAATTATTGCCAGAACTAGACAGAAATTTCCACTACCAAAATATCAGAAAGAAATGGATTAAAAAGTGCAATCAGTGGGCCACTCATACTACATGGCTAAAAATTTGAAAGCGAATGCATTGAGAGTAGGTAGAAAAATCTCTGTGTTGCTCCCATACAGTCTAAATACTAGTTCCAAAACACAAATGCTATGCCCAGAAAAATGTGGTAGTTGTCCTATTGCATGGAAGGAACTAGTTTAGAGGGCTAAAAGGGTAGCTACCACTCCCTAAAATATTGCCATTCTTTCTATTTATACTTGAGAACTGAAACTACCAGAAAATAATGAGAGAAAAAGACAAATGATGGTAGTGGCTTTGGGAGTTTGAGTATGAAGCAGTGGTGAGTCATACCCTCAAGGATCACTCCTCACAATTTGCTGTAAGTAGGAATAGGAAAAGTAGAATCTTGTTATGAGTGTATTCCAAGAATTGTAGTTTTTCATCAGTCCACATTATCAACAAGACAGTTAGTTGGGTCAGGAGAGGATCCAATCGTAGTTCAATTGAGATACATTCAATTTAATCAAATTAGACACCCAAAGCAGACAGTTGAGGATAGAGATACATACATCAACCAATCATCCAGCTCAATATCTGAGAAAGGGCTTTAATACCCAGTATGAATACAGCCTAAGGAGAATTGTTGTCGCCTATCTATTGGAAAACATATGGTCAAGATGGATTGTAACTCCTTTGAGAACAAATAATAAATGAAAATATATGTGAAACATATGGAAAAAATTGCAAATAAGTTAATGGCAATACTATTCTACAAACTCAAAGAAAGAACACATTTCTGAAAATGAATTTTTAAAGGAGTCAGAGAAATATGAAATATTTTGTTATTTTAACTAAAATGCAAGATGACATAGTTTCTAGAAAGGAAGGTGTAAAATGGCAGATGTTCATAACCTTTTGTAGGCTCATGGACCACTTTGAAAATTAGTGAATATTCTAGACCTACTGTCCATATAAAACAAATTTATAAATATACCCTTTCTTTGTATTCAGTTTCTGGGTTTCACATATCCTCTGAAATCTGTTTATGAACTTGAATTTAAGAACCCCTGCCATAATAAAAAATAGATGAAGATAATAACAGAATGTATCTGTTAAAATGACTTGTAAATAATTAGAATCTTTACAAGTAAGTCAAACTCAGTCACAGATTTATATTGTGAATGAAAGCTTGTAGAGAGCAGAATTGACAATGTTGACAATCAAATCATTGACAATGTCACACAAACTTGAAAAATCATTATCAGAAAACAGTGAAAAATATGAGACACATGAGAGAAAAGATGATAAACATGAAATTTGTTATCCAGTCTAATAATGTTAAATATTCCTAAAGAAAAAGCCAAGTAAAACAATGATGAAACAAATGTAAAGAAAAATAAAACTTTTCTGAGTTGAAAAAGACTTGAGTAGGTCCATCACAGTCTAAGCAAAATTAGTTAAAAGAGAGAATCATTGATCAGCTGCCACCTCCACACCCCCTACTAAGAATGGAGCCCACAACCCCCAGCATGTGCCCTGATCAGGAATCAAGGTTCTCCTGGTTCATAGGTTGATGCTCAACCACTGAGCAATGCCTGCCAAGCAGGATACATATTTTTAAAGCACTTGGTGAATCCTGATTCTGTCCAGAAAGGTTGTAACAATTTACACTCTTCTTCCAATAACTGTCTTAACTCTCAAGTAGATCAGTGAGTCCAGAAATAGACTCACATAAATATAGTCAACTAAAGTTGGACGAAGGAGCAAAGGCAATACAATTTAGCAAAAATAGTCTTTTAGACAACTGGTGCTAAAACAACTGGACATCCACATGCGAAAATAAATTAATAATTCTAGTTACAGATCTTATAACTTTCAGAAAAATTAACTCAATATGGATCACAGACCTAAATGTAAAACACAAAACTATAAAACTCTTAGACAATAACACAAGAGAAAACTTAGGTAACCTTATGTAGATGATAACTTTTTAGATATAACACAAAAGATGCGATCTAGCAAATAAATAATTAATAAGCTAGATGTCTTTAAAGTTATTGATAAGCTATAACTGCTCTGAGAAAGACAATTTCAAGGGAATGAGAAGTCAAGCCACTGGCAGGGAGAAAATATTTGCAGGAGACACATCTGATAAAGGATTGTTATCTTAAATATTCAAAGAATTCTTGAACATCAATGATAATAAAAGAAATAACATGATTAAATAGTGGCCAAAGACCTTAATAGACACCTCACCAAACAATCTACAGATGGCATTAAGCTCATGAAAAGATGCTCCATGTCATATGTTAAGAGGGAGATAGAAATTAAAACAACAATGAGATATCACTACACACTTATGATGGCCAAAATCCAAAACATTGAAAATACCAAATGTTGGAGAGGATGTGTAGTAACAAGAACTCCCATTTGTTTCTAGTGGAAATGCAAAATGGTGCAGCCACTTTGGAAGACAGTTTGGTGATTTCTTACAAAACAAAATATATTTTTGCCACATGATTCAGCAATTGGGCTCCTATGTATTTACCTAAAAGAATGAAGATTTATATCTACATAAAACATGCACACTAATGTCTATAACAGCTTTATTCATTATTTCCAAAACTTGATAACAACCAAGATGTCCTTCACATGATGAATAGATACACTGTGATACATTGAGACAATGAAATATTATTAAGCACTAAAAAATAATGAGCTATCAAGCTGTGGAAAGACATGGAAGAATCTTAAATATGTGTTACTTAGTGAAAGAAACCAATATGATAAGCTACATACCATGATTCCAACTATGTAACCTATTGTAAAGCACAACTATAGAGACAGTCAAGAGATCAGTCACTATCAAGGGTTGAGGAGAATGGAGAGGGATGAATAGGCAGAACTGGAGGATTTTCAGGGCAGTGAAACAACTCTGTATGATAACAAAATGATGGATACATGCCATTATACATTTTCAAAACCAATAAAATGTACATGAGTGAGCAACAGTAGGTTTACAGTTGTGAGTACATGAAACAGAGTTTATTCATGTATTATTATTAATTATTGTATTACTAGAGGCCCGGTGCACAAAAATTTGTGCACTCGGGGGGGGGGGGGG
>NW_005361652.1:2263062-2265298 GCF_000412655.1 Myotis brandtii | reverse complement strand
ACATAGTTGCTTAGAGTTGCAGCTGAGAGGCCGGCAAGTCAGGCGGGGAACGTTGGAGTCCGCCGTCACTGGAGCAAGCAAGCCTCCCTGTTCGCTTCAGTGCATGGCTGCCGGCCGCCATCTTGGCTGGCAGTTAATTTGCACATCGCCCTGATTAGCCAATGGGAAGGGTAGCGGCCGTATGGCTAATTACCATGTTTCTCTTTTATTATATAGGATTTTCCATATGAACAACTATAAGCCTACTTTTGCCCACCATTGTACAACACCAAGTGTGAACTCTAATGTAAACTATGGACTTTGGATCATTATGATGTGTCAATTAGGCTCATCAATTGCAACAAATATGCCACTTTGGTAGGGGATGTTGATAATGGAAGAGGTTATGAATGTTGTGGGACTAGAGGATATCTGGGAAATTTTTGTACATTCCCCTCAGTTTTGCTGTGAACCTAAAACTGTTCTAAAAAAACTAAATTTAATTTTAAAAACTTTGTTTTAAAGTACATACAAGTTTACAATATTTAATTTATCTTTATTGTTGAAAGTATTACAAGTATACCCTTTTTCCCCCCATTGGCCCCCTCAATTCCCTGCCCCTCTCCCGGAGGTCTTCATCACACTATTGTCTGTGTCCATAGGTTATGCATATATGCATATCAATTCTTTGATTAATCTCTCCCAACACCCCCAACTTCCTTCTGAGAATCCATAGTCTGTTCATGCTTCTATGTGTCTGGATCTATTTTGCTCATCAGTTTAGTTTGTGCAGATTTCCCATATGAATGAGATCAAGTGATACTTGTCTTTCACTGACTGACTTATTTTGCTTAGCATAATACTCTCCAGGTCCCTCCATGCCAGTGGTTCTCAACCTTGGCTGCACATTAGAATCACCTGGGAATCTTTTTAAAATCCTGATTTCTGGGCCTCATCCTCTGGAAATTCTGTTTCTTTGTCATGGGGTGAGGCCACAACATTAGTAAAAAGAAACAGAATTTATGGAGGATGAGGCCCAGAAATCAGGATTTTAAAAAGATTTCCAGGTGATTCTAATGTGCAGCCAAGGTTGAGAACCGCTGCACCATGCTGTCTCAAAGGGTAATAGATCCTTCTTTTTTACAGCTGCATAGTATTCCATGGTGTAAATGTACCACAGCTTTTTTATCCACTCATCTACTGATGGGCACTTGGGCTGTTTCCAGATCTTAGCTTTTGTGAATTGCACTGCTATGAACATACAGGTGCATATATTCTTTCTGATTGGTGTTTCAGGGTTCTTAGGGTATGTTCCTAGAAGTGGGATCACTGGGTCAAATGGCAGTTCCATTTTTAATTTTTTTAGGAAACTCCATACTGTTTTCTATAGTGGCTGCATCGGTCTGCATTACCACCAGCAGAATACTAGGGTTCCTTTTTCTTCAGATCCTTGCTAGCACTTCACTTTATCATTTGTTGATTTGTAGCTATTCTGACAGGTATGCAGTGATACCTCATTGCTGTTTACAATATTTTTGACCAATGTGACCAGAGACCATAATACTTATAGCAAAGAGAAAATTATGTTCAGCTTGTTTGGTTCAGTGGTTGAGCATCAACCCATTAACCAGGAGGTTAGTGTTATATTCCCAGTCAGGGCACATGCCCGGGTTGCAGGCACAATCCTCAGTGTGTGGCATGCAGTAGGCAGTCGATTAATGATTCTCTCTCATCATTGATGTTTCTATCTCTCCTTTCCCTTTTTCTCCGAAATCAATAAAAATATATTTTTAAAAAAGAATGAGTTGTCAAGCATAACATGCATAAACAAATATTCTTGAAAATGTAAAGAAGACATCATATAACAGTGTATAAATGTTCTTTTGAAGAGAAAATATGACTTCTAGCAAAGTTTTCCTTTTAAGCATGTGAAAATTAACATATTATCTGTTTTAATCCATAAATCTACTCTTTAGCAATCATTTTCACTTGTAGAGTATGCCATACTTGCAGGGCCAAAATGTTCTTTCATTCGTTCCTTTCTTCTATCTTAGAAGGCCCAGAATGAACTGGACACTTTCCAAGGCTGAAATGAAATATGATCCTACAGCATCTCAGTTCTTGAAAATTTTGTGAATGTGTATGTAATTATTGTGACAGGGTAAGAATGTAGTATAGCATAAAATTCTCAATTAGGATGTCTCTGGCTCTTTTTTTCTGAAGGGTTTTCAATCTCTCTCTCTCTCTCTCTCTCTCT
>NW_005361652.1:2236986-2263023 GCF_000412655.1 Myotis brandtii | reverse complement strand
CATGAGGGGGTGTCCCTCAGCCCGGCTTATCCCCTCTCACAGTCTGGGAGCCCTCAGGGGCAGGAGGCGACCCGGCGATCAGGAGAAGGCAATGCCCCATCACACCTTTGCTGCTGCCACTGCCAGCAGCTCAAGCCTAGGCCAGCCCTGGTTACCTGAGCCTAGGGCAGCCCTGGGCAGCTGGGCAGCCGCCATCTGAGGCTTGCCTGTGCCTTGGGATGGCCTTGGGTGGCTGGGGGGCTGAGGGAACTGGGGGTCTCTGGAGGCAGGCACGCGGAGCAGCTGGGCCCTCCTACCACCCCAGCAGGGCTAAGGGGACTTGACACCACCATCTTGTGGCTATGGGAGCCACTATCTTTGAGGGCGGGGCAGTAATTAGCATATTCTCTCCTTATTGGCTGTGGGTGCCGCCATCTTTGAGGGCAGGGCAGTAATCAGCATGTTCCCTCCTTATTGGCTGTGGGTGCCGTCATCTTTGCGACAGTGTGAGGGTCAATTAGCATATTCCCTCTTTATTATTCTTACCTGGGAAAAAATGTTTCTATTGTTCCACAGTTGGACTTCCTCAAACACTGTTTCTCCTACCATAAATAGAGCCCAAACTTTCCCATTGAGAATATAATCTACAATAGCATAGTTGATGATATGTCATCATTCCTTGATACTGTTTTCTTTTCTTCCCTCTCACAAGTGCCATTATTTCTTCTCTTTCTTCCCATCTTTCTTCATTTAATTCCATTTGAATTTATTTCCCTTTTCCCATTCTAAAAATTAAAGCCAAATACCAGTCAGAAGTGTCCATCCAAGAGCGTTGTTCAAACTGCGTATTATTACCCATTAGTGTATGTGAAATCCATTTAGTGGGTTGCAGCTAACATTTTAAAAATGGGAAAAAACAAAACAGAAAATATCAGAGTACATCACCTTTTTAATTACTTTTTCGTAAAACAAACTTAGGAGGGCACTGGGTCCAATCTAAAATGTATTTTGTACTATGTATAAAGGTCAAAATGTTTGAGAAACATTGCTATAAACACACTTCAGGATGTAAAACAAATTTAGAGCCAGATTAAGTGGTCTATCGGCTGGGCAGTGCCCTGGCTACCAATCTATACATGCAAAAATATTTCACAGGTCCTATAAACAGATGGAGAAAATTGCATTTACCAGGAGTCTTTGATGGGAGAGTAGTATTATGTGAGTACGGTAGATGAATTTATAGATAGGATGGTATTGCTTAAAACGACAGGCAGAGACTGGCTCCTTCTTTTTTTCATGTTCTTCCCCATTTTCACACAGAACTCAACCTGCCATTTCAATAGATGTTGAACAAATATTTAAAGAAATTTTATTTG
Source organism: Myotis brandtii (assembly GCF_000412655.1). Classification (NCBI taxonomy): domain Eukaryota; kingdom Metazoa; phylum Chordata; class Mammalia; order Chiroptera; family Vespertilionidae; genus Myotis; species Myotis brandtii. The sequence goes on along the minus strand of NW_005361652.1, from coordinate 2,261,668 downwards.
AAAGGGTGCCAAATTATTTTTAATTTCTTTATTGATTAAGGTATTACATATGTGTCCTTATACCCCCATTACCCTCCAACCCCCCACTCATGCCCTTACCCCTCCCCCCATTGTCTGTGTCCATTGGTTAGGCTTATATGCATGCATACAAGTCCTCTGGTTGATCTTTCCCCCTTACATCCACCCTCCCCTAATATGTCTTGACTCAAATCTGTGTAAACCTTAAACTCTGAGAAAAAAATGCTGTTGTAAAAAATGTATTCATCAATTAGTATAGTTATAGTTTCTGTAACTAATAAAACTCAAAATTTCAGTGACTTGGCACAATAGATTTCTTCTTATTTCAGGTGTGGGCAAGTAATTGGGTAGCTTTGCTCCAAATGTTGATTCAAGAACTCAGATTTTTTTACATGCTGTGACACTCCCATAGGGCTTTCTGAGTCTTCATCATCCAGCCTGAAGATTAGGAAAGAGCTGGTGGAAAAGACGTACCCACTTACTAAAAATCTCCCTCCTGGAAGTGTTACCCATCACTCTGTTCACATTTCATTGGCATGAACTGGTTACATGGCCACACCTGGATGCAAGGAGGAGCAAGAAAATGTAGTCCCTGACTATGCAGCTGCCTCCCAGCAACATCACTACACAATGAAGAGAAGTATACATTTTTGGTGAACAGTCACAATAAGTGACAGTTCTCATCAAGGTGTCTCTGAAAATTGCCAATATAAGTCTTTGGAACACATTACTCCTCTTTTAACCATGCTGTTTTGAAGTGTGATAGGTTTGTGTTCATCATTAATGCTCATACTTTTTTGGATAAAAATTAGTAATTTTTGTATCTTCCCATTTAGCTGCATATTAATTTTAGTTTAAATGAATGTAGTTAACAAACATGAAGTGCATAAGATATTAAATCCTAAATTGTAGGCAGCCACCTCATTTATTCAGCTGTTGATTTCCATTTGATTGACCAATCAGAGCACTTTTCATTCTATGATTTTTTTTAGTTTGATGCTGAGATATTTTATTCTTTTTTATTGATTAAGGTATTCCATATGTGTCCTTATTCCCCCTTGCCCCCCACCCCCCCCACTCATAACCTCACCCTCCTGGTGTCTGTGTCCATTGGTTAGGCTTATATGCATGCATACAAGTCCTTTGGTTGATCTCCCCCCTTTACCCCCATCCTCCCCTACCTTCCCTCTGAGGTTTGATGGTCTGATCGATGCTTCTCTGTCTCTGGATATTTGGATGCATTTAAATGGCTTAAGTTTTTATTCAACAGAAAGCTTGAAAAGGTTTGAATGGTAAGTCAGTAATATTAAAAACATTATAATCTGGTTTAGAGAAACAATGATCTGAATTGGATATAAACATTTATTTGGGGCATAAAGCACTTGTTTAGAAATTGCTCTTATGATATGATTTTTATTTAGGTTTCTGAATATCAACAGTTCATAATTATGGGTAATAATTGTTGGAAAATGCATTATTGCTTTATTAGAATTCTTGCCCAATATCTGTATGGTACTATTATTTTATTATCACTTTATTTTTTGTTCTCTGATAATCAGAACAAAATATTATAATTTAAAATCTTCTAATAGCAATGAGAGTGTTTTTTCAAAGATATCTGTCAGTGGTGTAACTATGGAAAATTGTGTTGCCTATGTCTGCAATTCAATGTGCACATATATCTTCAAAATAATGAGTGCAAAAATATATTTGTGGAATTATTACTGATAAAATAACTTTGCCTTCACTAGCAATGAATTACTCTCTCTTTTTTTATTCCCTGCTCTAGTTTAGTGAGCAGGTTAATTAAGTGCTAATATAAAATTCACTGGAGTATATAAAAAAGGGAATAGTGTCCATACTGTTGATTAAATGGCAAGGTACAAGACTTCCCATGACATTTAATTGTAAACATGGGAGCTGTTGGTTTCTTTGTTTCATCTGGCCATATGAAACTTGATTTTTTTTTCTAACAAATGACCAAGGAAAAGTGGAACATGGTAATGTGGGTAAAATAGCATTTTCTCATTTAAAAATAATTGATAAATAACCATATGAACTTAGTCATTATTTTATATCAGTATTTTGCAATGTGTATTCCATTGAAATATAAGTCCTTTGAAACACTCCACAAAAAGGGCTCTAGAAACAAATAAGTTAGGGAAACCCTGATCATCACAATGCATGTTATCATTTTTAGGGCTTTGAGAAATCCTTTAGTTAGGAAGCTTATTTGACTTTTGGTGTGTTTTTTTTAACCTGGAGACCTCAATTTGTTTTAAGCCACTGTTTTTGTTTATTAAATAATAACTCCAATCCCTGAATCTCTTCACAACCTTTTTTTTTGCTTAGAAGAAAGAGGTAAAAATGTTGCTTGTAGTTTTTAAAAAGCAGAAATATTTTTGTTTTCAAACCCAAAGATAAGGTATATACCCAAAATAATTGAAAACAGGTTTTCAAACAAAATCTTGTACATGAATGTTCATAGCAGCACTATTCACAATACCTAAAAGGTAGAAACAACTCAAATATTCATCAATAGATGAATTAATTTAAAAATGAAGCATATCCATATCATAAAATATTATTTGTTTATAAATGGGAATGAAGTATTGATACCTACTACAACATGGATGAACTTTGAAAGCATGCTAAGGAAAAGAAGCCAGTCACATAAGACAACATATTACATATTTTATTTATAGGAAATGTCCAGAATAGACAAATATCTAGAGACGGAAAGTAGATTAGTAAGTGGCTGCTTAGGACTGGGGAGATGGAGGATCCTAGGGGGATGACAGCTAAAAGGTTTATAGTATCTCTTTGTGGTGATGAACATGTTGTAAAATTGACTGTGGTGACAATTGCACATATCTGTGAGTATATTAAAAACCATTGAACTGCACATTTAAATGAATTAATTATACAATGTGTGAATAATATCTCAATAAAACTGTTACAAAAATGGTAATAAACATTTGGTAAATATTTAAATGCCTATAAGGTCCTCTTCATAAATATGAGACATTTTTTAAAAGTTCCCATCATTTTATGATTTTTAATTTAAATCATTAATAGCAATATTATATACCTGAAAACATATACATAACATAATAATAACATAGGATAGATATTCATGTACATGTATAGATATATACATATTTTCAAATAACCTAGTTTAGAGTAATATGTGAAAGTTTTAAAATTATATTACCAGCATACTTTCAAAATGATCTAATGAAAACATAGAGTAATATAAATATTATTCCTGATTTGCAGCAATTTAAAAAATAATAAACAACCCAAGAGAACCTATTTGGGAGAATTCAGGCCTCCAGGTTTTATTGTGAATGCTAAAGAAAGACAGACCAATTTAGCATTTTTAGGATCTATTTATTCTAGTTCTGATCTCACTGGAGCTTTCATCTCAGTTTACTTTTCTGGTTCCTCCTTTCTTTTCTTTTTTTTTTTTTTTTTGAATTTTTGTGTTAACATTGGAGTGCCCCAGGGCTCAGTTCTTAGACCCATTCTTTTATCTTTCTCCACTGATTCCCTTTAAAATACAATCCTGTTTCCTTACTTTAAGTATCTTTATATTAATAACTTCATAATTTCTCCCACCAGACTTCTGCCATAAACTCCAACATCTATAGCCAGCTTGCCTACTCATCATCTCCTTTTGAATGTTTAATAGATACCTCATGGTCAACATGTCACCAACTGAATTGATCTTTTTTTCTAAATACTGCTCTATACAATCTTCACTTCTCAGTGAATGGCTAATCCATCTTTTTCATTCCTCAGGTAAAAACCTTTGAGTCACTTTGATTCATCTAGTTCTTTCACACTTCAGTCATGCTGTCACCTTAGGGCTTTGCACTGGCAGTTCTCTCTATCTGAAATGTTCTTCCACTGATATCCATATACTTGGGTCCCCATATTCCTTCAATTCTTTGTTCATATATCACCTTCCTTTTTCAGTGAGGGCCATACCAACCACACCACTTAATATTGCAAACACTCAGAACCATTGACTCCTTCCTTGCCTACTCTATTTTTTCATTATACTTACCAATATCTTGCATACTAAAAATGTTCCTTACATTTCATATTAATGTTTAGCTTCTTCTCCACACTAGAATATAAACTCCATGGAAGCAGAGGTTTTTTGTCTCTGGGTTCATCTATGTATCCACAGTGCCAGACACTATGACCAGCACATTATTAGAACTCAGTAACTTTTTGTTCTTGAATTAATGATACCATGTCAGCATATATTCTCCATTATTTTGAATGACTAAAAGTAGCCTATGTGTTTGGAAGTGACTAGTGTGGATTTTCCAAAACAAAGCACTTCCTTTCTAGGATAAATGATGTGCTTTCTGACTGGACCAACATGTATATTTTGTAATAATCACAACATGCCCTCTCAATCCACTGCCATATCTAACTCAAATAAGTATCAGATTAAAATCTTTATCAGTTACTAAAAATACTTCCAGTTTTATACTTTCTCTACTAGAAGTCAGCAAGGACCTTGACTTCCGAATTTTCTCTTCTTTTTTTTTTCTAAGCATGCCCTTTATGAAGCTTCAAAAGTGGAATCAAGGACATTTTATATGAAAGCTTATATTATGATAACATTTAATTATCACTCATATTTCACACTGAGTGTGTTTTTTGAAAGTTCTCATGTCTCATCTCTTATAAATATTAACTTGTCTTTAAAAGCAGGTAGTTTACAGCCTAACAAAGAAAGCAAAGTAATATATATGTACAATTAACACAAATTAACCTTGCTATGAGAACTTTAATTTCAGACGTTGGTATTTAAATTACTAATATTTAAGTTATCAACATCACAATCTCATTAATCTAAATTTTACATTTAATTGTTGAGGTGTATGCTGCCTCCTTAGAACTGACACATATAGTCTATAAGTTATATGATGTCCAATGGGAAACACTGCTTAAGGATTCCTTTCCCAGGTCTTAGTTCCAGTTAATTGATTAACTTTTTATGTGATATAAGACTAATTATCTAATCTCTCTGTGTCTTGGGTTTTTAAATATAAGAATTCAGAGAAATATTCTTCTGATGTCCACATCTTAAAAGCAGGATACATTAACAGGTGCTGTCATAAAGACCTATATTCAAATCCTGCTTCAGTGACTAAATAGCTTTGTGGTTTTAGGGAAGTCAGTATCCCTGAGTCTTATTTCTGTCATCTCCAAAATGGTGATAAGACCTGCTTTACAAGATTGTGGAGACTACATAAATAATTTGGAAAGTGCCTAGCATAATAGCCAGAACAAATGTCAGTTCTCTTTTTCTTTTTGTTCCTCTACCTGCTTCTGTCCTGGCTATAAAGAGAGGTTGTGAGTATTAAATTTTATATAAGTCACTGTCACATAGTATGTGCTCAATAAGTGTTAGGTCTCTTGGGTATGCTATAAGACAATTGTGGCTACTAAATAAGGAAGTGTAAATATTATAATAGTGGGAATAAAATTTAGGAAAATGAAGATTTTAAAAATCATGAGAACTTATGCTATCTGCTCCCAAAGTGAACTCTATAGTGTATATGAATACTAAAGATAGACATGTGTTAAAATTTTGAAGAGGAAAGGCTATTAGCAAGTTCATTGATTGTAGTCCTATTGCAATGAGTGTTTGTAACACATCTTGCCTTGATTTAATTCACTGCTAGTCATATATAAGTAGTGTTGGACCCCAATATATATGGGCCATTTTTTCTATCTTTATACAATTAGCTATCTTGTTTTTAGCTTATTTTAAAATCAAATGTGTAAATACCTTTTTTTCTATTTTAGGATCATAAGAGTAGTCCTATTCCTCTAGGCATTGTAAAAGATGCATAAATAGTAAGATGAAGACTGGTTGTACTATTTTTAACTAAAATAAAATGTATGATATTTAATTTTATAGCATTGCTGCAATTCCAGATCTTTTTTTTTCAGGAGATATCTATATATATATATATATATATATAAATGTTTAAAAAACTCATTACCAAAAATGACATAAATAAGTGAGAAAATAACTAAACCAAATGATCAGGGAATATAAGACCTAAAGTTTTTAAAACTCTGTTTTTTTATACTTCTATTTATTTTTTAAAACAAAGAACACAACTCAAAGTGAATAAAGTCATTATATTCAACTGTCTGAGTTGATGTTACTAAAAAAGAATGAAAGTAACACATTTTTCCCTCTATTGGAAAATTTGAAATAAAACCTAATCCATGAAAGTGACTTTAATTTTTTTTATATTCAGCCTAAGAGTTCAGTTCAACAAACATTTACCCTGAGAAGTCTACCATGATGTTTAAGAGAATGGACTTTGCAATCAAATGACCTGGGTTTAGTTTCCCCATCACAATTTACTGTCTGACTTTGAGTGAGTTACTCAACCACTAATTGCCTCGATTTCTTCATGTATACAGTTGGACTCTCATACCTACTATACAAGGATGTAGTCAGTATTCAATAGGAAACTATGTGTGTGCCTAGCTATAGTAAGCACTCAAAAAAATGGTAACTGCTAATACAAACTATGTGCCAGACTCTGTATGTTAGTTACAAAAAGATAAATCAGACATCATCTGGTATTGAACATAAAGTAAACTATAAGCAGAGTATATATTGAGACATGATGTAATGCAGCTGACTTGGCAACCCATACCAATAGCCACATTACTTAGTTATCTATATAACACATTTTATAGGAAATACATACTGTTCAAGTAATGCTAAATGGCTCTTTATGTAAGTGTCAAAGAATGTATGAATTCTCAAACCCTCATATAAAATCCTGTGGAGCATAAGTTGGCTATGGTTTTACAGTACAAAATATGCTAGTTATAAAATGTAAGTTCATTATATCCTTAGCATATTTAGCATGAGATCAACATTTAAGAAAAGCAAAGTTTTCTTTGATCTAAAGTGACTCATTTTAAAGTAAAATTGACATTTTGGAAAATAGGTAAGCTTCTTTGTTGCTCAGAAGGTCCACATGAAAAACTTCTATGAGTCCAAAAGAGCACGCCTTAACCTTCTACAGGTTTATTGGTCAATCTCTGTAGATGGCTTAATGGTTAAAAGAGAGAGCCCTCCAGAATGCAGTCTAATTTATAATAAATAACACAACATTTCCTTTCATGCATAAAGTACATTTATTTTAATAAAGGAAACATCAACACAAAAAATAATGTTGCACTTATCTCATTGAGAGTTAAGTATTTATCAGAAGGAAAGTACTTTTGGGGTAAGCCCTGATCATTCATGAGTTAAATGTAACCTAAACAGTAGCTTATGTGGTAGATAAAGATAGGCGTTTTAAACATCATCTATTCCTTTCCTATATCCACAGGCTGATAGAGCTACAGGACTATCAATAGATTGATGACAAATATTTCTTACACCCAATTTACAAAATTTAGTTTTCTAATTGATTTAGCATTTTATTTAGAAAGAGCTCTCCGTAAACTAGCAATCCATACTTGCCAAATTCTAATCAGAGCTCACAATGCTGACTCCCAAGGCTCAGCAAGGTTCTTCTGAATAAGAAAAAGAGATTCATGTGTGTCCATTTTAATATTTAATTACAGCCTATATTTTGTTGTATCCTTTAGCAATTCATCATTTCTGGGCAGTGTTTTAGGTGTGATTAAAAATAATGTGAATGCTCCTCTTGGGTGGCTTGTAAATGGATTCTGAATGCAATTGCAAAAGAAGAGTTCAAAAATGTCTTCAACAACTCCATTATTATAGGAATACTGGAGGCCCAGTGCATGAAAATTCATGTACTGGAGGGGGGGTCCCGCAGCCCAGCCTGCCCCCTCTCACAGTCCGGGAGCCCTCAGGGGCGGGAGGCAACCCAGCGATCAGGATCAGGGGAAGGTGACACCCCATCACACCTCTGCTGCTGCCACTGCCAGCAGCGCAAGCCTCGGCCAGCCCTGGATACCTGAGCCTTAGGTGGCCCCGGACAGCTGGGAAGCCACCATCTGAGGCTTGCCTGTGCCTCGGGCCAGCCCTGGGTGGCTGGAGGGCTAAGGGGACTGCGGGACTCTGGAAGCGGGCACACAGAGTGGCCGGGCCTTCCTTGGGGAGGGCCCGGCCGCTCTGAGCGCATGCTGCCCTGGCAGGACTGAGAGGACTGGGAACCACCATCTTGTGGCCGTGGGCACCGCCATCTTTGAGGGCGGGGCAGTCAATTAGTATATTCCCTCCTTATTTGCTGTGGGCACTGCCATCATTGCGACAGCATGAGGGTCAATTAGCATATCCCCTCTTCATTAGATAGGATGTGCTTACTTCCCATAGCTACCACACTGAAAGGTCACTTTTGTTATTTATACTGTGCATGGCTGAGAAGTTACAGAAATGAGAAAGACTTGTTCCTATCTTAAGGATATTATTATCTAGTTGAAGAGATTAACAAATCAACAGGCATTTATAGTACAATGTGGGAAGTGCTCTTATCGAAGACAACACAGATGCTATGGCAGTCCATAGGAAGGGAAGATAACCAAGTTAGAGAAGAATTGGGCATAAAATAGACATTTAGATAGATAAGTTCTGCGATATACATATTGCATATTATATTACAATATCTATGTTTATATGTCATATTTTGGCATCATCATTAGTGACAAAGTTCTTAACAAAACATCCCAGATGAAAAAGAGTTACATAATTGTTTTATTTTCTCTAGTCTAAGGAATTCATCATGTACCCTGTTTCAGAAAGAAGTTTGAGGAACTGCATTTGGCCTCTGTTTTGAGACCCAGAAGCCAAACTTAGTATAAGATGAACAATGAATCAAGAAAATATAATTAAGTTTCTAATGGTACAGAGATATTCATCATTATGAGTACAAATTTTCATTTTTCTTCCATAAACTGCAACCATGGTATATGTTTTAATGTATTTCTGATTTTTACAGTGATGTGAATCATAGATTCAATCACCCCAATCAAAGTCAAGCATGCCAACGTGGACACTAACACATCTAATATAAGTTTTCTTCGCATAACTCGTGACCTAATTTTTTCCTCTTTTTATCTCTTCTTTGTACATTCTGTAGAATAACTGTTCTTGTTGGACAGTGAATTGAACAAAAGTGAGGAGGATGGGAGTTAGGCTATGTTCCAACCTGCAAAAGGTATCCAGGGATAGTTATGCTAGCACAGAGTTAGGGGGATATTCCCCCTCTCTGCTCTGGGCTGGTAGGTCCAACTGAATTAATTTAGCTGGCAAACTATTTTTAAAATTCTGTATGTGTAAAATGTATTCAAAGGAAATAGTGTTACCTCTAAAGCACTCCATAGATAAGGATATTTTTCACATAGCGGACCTTGATTCAAAAGAAGAAGAAAGCCACAGTGATTTTCATTCCTTAATAGTGCTAAGTCTTCAAATCATAAATAAACATCTCAGAGAAGTAATTTTTCCCTTCTTGCCATCATGGTCCATAAAACCATTGATATTTTAAAGCATATAATCAATTCAATTCAATATGTTTCTTGAAGTTCTTCTATGTCATATGTGTTGGAAGTACAGTGGTACATAAGAAAGAGTTCCTGTCCTCATGAAGTTTCCATTTTGTCAGGCAAGGCAGATATTATCCAAGTAGTTATAGGTATTATGGCTATTATGAAAGAAAAAGTCAACGAGGTTATGGGAGTATAAGAGAGGATCTAATCTAGCTTTGGAACCTGTAGATATGGTCAGAGGCCCACCTACACTGTGGCTTGGAGATGGTAAGGGCAGAGGAGAGGACAATCAACCTGTATTATTTGTCTGTAATTCTCACTATAGCTGAAATAAGACTCAAAGTCACTTTTTTCTTTAATTTGATTTTTTCCATCACAATCTACCCACCCCCATACCCTCTTCTACCTCCATACCCCAAACCCCCATAATCACCACACTGTTGTCTGCAGCCACTGTGGAAAGCACTGTGGAGTTTCCTCAAAAAATCAGTCACTTTGGTAATTTCTTCAGGGGATTTGGGTATCAGACAGCCTCTCCCTGATTCACATGCCTTATACAAGGTGTGGCAAAAGTAGGTTTATAGTTGTGAGTATGTGAAATACAAATTTTATTATTGGATTATTATTTATTAATTTTTGTATTATTTTCCATGTGAGCAAATGTAAACCTACTTTGGCCCCACCCTATATGTAGGCATTTCCTCTCTAAGCTGGAATACTTGTTACTTTTTACATTCCCACCAAGAAAGTGGAGTTATTTCAGTTCAGTGATAAACTCCCAATGCTCTGTAATTCTTCCAAAAGGGTTAAATCTTACCCATCAATTGGAAACTCTTTTAAGTATGTTCCCCAAGAATTCTAAAGCATTGTCAGGTCCAGAACAATGACTTTACCCTACTTCCACTTGGATTAAGAAGCTGTCTCCCAGTAGGAAATGTAAGGAATTAACTTTGGTTTCAGTCACTTCTATATTTCCTTCATTGAGAGTTTCCTGTGCCAAACAGTGCATTGTCAGTAGGAGTTAGATTTCCCTATTAGTGAAAAACTACCAGAAAGCAAGAAGGTAATTTAAAAAGGGGGAACTGTGAAATACAACATTTGTTCTGGAACTGAAAGTGATTCAAAGTTGTTCTCTGGGGTAAAAAGAAGTTCATACAAAAGAGTTCAGTACTTTTTTTTCTTTGCTCCACAAGTATTCTGCAGAAAGCATGGTAAATTGTCTTTTTGAAAGTCTGTCCTGTTGTGGCCCACGTAAAGGGCACAAAGAAGAGAGTGCTGCTTTTTTTCACACCTAGCTCTAGCTGACTTGGCAGGTACAAGACATTCCTGGAATATGCTGAATTGTAGAGGGAGATCTGGATTCTAATATTCCCAGCAGTGCTACTGTCTCACACTAACCGGGGACAATTAATTTTCCATCTCTGGGACTCAGTTTTACCATCTGTAAAAATGAGAAGGTTCAACTCTCATTCTGTAACTTTCTGTAGTCATAGGCATTCCACGGAGTCACCATTAGTAGGAATTCTGATGGACAATGGTTTGCAGCTCATGCACACACCCAGTCCCTTGTTTTTAGCAAGAGCAGCTCAGCCTTTATCTGCTTTCATCTCCACTGATAATTTCATTTGATCAAAGCAGTTCATATCTTTACATTTTTTCCTGTATTTGTGTATATTAAATTTATTGAGGATATGTTGGTTAATAAAATTGTATAGGTTTCAGGTGTATAATTCTATAATATATCATCTGTATATTGTGTTGGGTGTTCACCACCCAAAGTCAAATATCCTTTCATCATCATTTTTTAAAAAAAAATATTTTTTAATTTATTTCAGAGGAAGGGAGAGGGAGAGATAGAAACATCAATGATAAGAGAGAATCATTGATCAGCTGCCTCCTGCACACCCCCTACTGGGGATTGAGCCCGCAACCCAGGCATGTGCCCTTGACCAGAATCGAACCCAGAACCCTTCAGTTGACAGGTTGACGCTCTATCCACTGAGCCAGACCAGCTAGGGCACCTTTCATCGTCATTTATACACTCTATACCCTCTTCCACCTCCCCCACCCCCTTTTCCCTCTGGTAATCACCATACTGTTGTCTGTATCTATGATTGCTTTTTCTTAATCACTTCATTAAAAAACGTAAAACATTGTACCATAATTTCTAAGCAGTGTGATTCTTTTTATTGCTTTAGATATTTTGCTTTAAAGGGCCTTCATACTGCTGAATAATTTAGAAAGCCAGCTGATGTATGAGGGTGTAGTTTAGCCATAAGGTGCTTAAAAATCCCTGAAGCTCTATAGGAAAATACTTTCCTTCTTTTGCATACATATTTGCTGCTGCTGAGTTAAGATATGACAGGAGTGAAAGGTGGATTGTTGCTGTGGTTATAGCCAGAGGATTTCTCTTGAATGAGGTTGGTAGAGCAAATAGTCCAAGTCCATAGAGGTGTATGTAAAGAGTAGATGCTTCAAAGGCATCAATTTCCAGTGCCCTGGAGTTGTGCAGTAAGCTAGAAAGAACCTTATGTCAGGAATTCCTTCTGAGTACAAAGTCCCTAGGAGTAAGGGAGGAACAAGCCTTAAAAAGTTTTGAGTTTGTAGGATAATGCCCTTTGTTTTGGGATGAGATCAAATGGACATGGAGACCAGTTCTGAAGAAGTATTCAGGCAGAATCACACTTAGGAGCCATAGAAGAGATGAGCTGGGATATACAAGGAGGAAAGCAGACACTGCTTCCATGTACCTTTTCTACCTAACCAGAATGTGACCACTGCTATGGACTGAATGTTTGTGTCCCTGAAAAAAATAATGTGTTGATATCCTAACCTGTAAGGTGATGATATCAGGAGATGGAGCTTTTGGGAGGGGGTTAATGCTCTTATAAAAGAGGCACCAGAAAGATCCCTCACCCCTTCCACCACGTGAAGGCTCAATAAGAAGTCTGTAACCTGGAAGAGGGTTCTTACCTGACCATGCTGGCACCCTTATCTTGAACACTTGCAGCTTCCAGTACTATGAGAAATAGATTTATGTTATTTATAAGCCATGCAGTCTATGGTACTTTGTTATAGCAGCCCTAATGGACCAAGTCAATCATCTTAAGGAACTTTGAGGGGCTTTAACATCTGAGAAAACACCCAAGATGCTTTTATTCAGAATTTTTACATCATAAACTTGGTCTTTGGAAATTTGACTTTATACTACTATTATTATTATTATTATCATTTTATTTCATTTCCTCTTCATTTTACTAAAGTTTTTTTGAAAATGTAATGTTTTAATTATTTTATAAAGGGAACATATTTCTTTAGGAACATACTTGGCAGGGCTGGCATCATGAATGTGTAACTCATGCAGTCTGCTCTGGTGTTGCTTTCTTGAAATTCTTATTAACTTTTGAAAGAAGGGATCCTGCATTTTCATTTTGTACCAAGTTCCACAAATTCTGTCACCGGTCCTGGTCCTTGGCATGTATTTTATTCTACTTTCACTAGGTTATGTGGTCCACAGGTTGAGGTATGGAGGAAAATGGGCAGAAAGACAACAATGTGATTCATTTTAGGCCACAGAAATATAGAATGTGTCATCAAACCTGATTGCCAGATTGCTGGCTGGAAATAGAGATGGCCCTGGTTCTTGAGATTGGGAGGTGAAGTGTAAAATTCCCTGAGGCCTAGGTATAAGTAATTTCTGTGCTGCTGCTTAGATAACTCAAGTCTGTCACATATTAATTATTTTTAAAATGTATCATGTGAGCTCTTCAGTAAAGTTGGCTACAGGAAGAGCAGATAAAGTGCTGGATTAGGAGACTTTATTGCTGCCACAAGGTAAGAAAAGAGGACACTATTATCAGCTTCCTAACACTCTGGAACTTTATGTATAGTAAATGAATGCTGCCATATGCCTTGGGCTCCCCCTTAGGAGAGGTGCTGAGGCATTATTGATATTGTTTCTTGTTGTTTATAGTATTCCCATGAAGCCCTCCACATGAGGCCTAATATGATGGTTAACATTGCAGAGTTGTAGCATCAGAGAGAAGAAATAGATCTCAGATTTAGCAACCTAGAGGTAAGCTCCAAGCCAAGTATGAAAGATTAAAAGCCTGTTTTACCTGAATATAATGGCAGTAATAGAGTTGTTAGTTACTGACCTCTCCATCACTGGGATGTATATACTAAGGGGGGTTCTCCATGAGAAGCATTGGGTCTCCTTTCTTCTCACAGGATCTCCTTAGAATGAGCAACAGAGATATGCTGGGTGTATGTGGGGTAGTTTGTGGCTGTAGTAAGGGGTTTTTGTTTGTTTTTTGAGAAAGGAAAAGTGTATTGTTCGAGAAGGCCCAGCTTAAGAATATGAAAGAACTAATCCTCAAATCCATCTTAAACCGATGATAATTCAGGCATCTTTTATTGAAAGAAGAAGGGGTGGCTACGGGCTAAGAGGTGGGTATGGAAAATGATCCAAAGTAGAGCTAAAATTTTTTAAATCCTTTTGTTCTCAGTTGGGCTGTGAACCCCTACTGTTCTGAGTCTGGTTCTGTAGACTCCTACAAATCTTTGAAAAACAGTCATTACTTTGTGCATAATGTTAATCAATATATCTATATAAGGAACTATTATCCTGAAAGCCATCATATAAAGCAAGCATTTCCATTTTTAACCTTTTGAAGAAACTCCATACTACTTTCCACAGTGGCTGCACCAGTCTGCATTCCCACCAGCAGTGCATGAGGGTTCTTTTTTCACCACATCCTCACCAGCACTTATTGTTTGTTGATTTGCTGATGATAGCCATTCTGACAAACGTGAGATAGTACCTCATTGTTGTTTTGATTGGCATCTCTGGGATGATTAGTGACTTTGAGCATGTTTTCATATGTCTCTCGGCCTTCTGTATGTCCTCTTTCGAGAAGTGTCTACTTAGGTCCTTTGCCCATTTTTTTTTATTGGATTGTTTACCTTCCTTTTGTTAAGTTGTATGAGTTCCCTGTAAATTTTGGAGATTAAACCCTTATCTGAAATAGCATTGGCAAATATGTTCTCCCATGCAATGGGCTTTCTTGTTGTTTTGTTGATGGTTTCTTTTGCTGTGCACAAGCTTTTTATTTTGATGTAGTCCCATTTGTTTATTTTCTCCTTAGTTTCCATTGCCCTAGGAGCTGAACAAAAATGGATCCAGAGACAAGGTGGAACTGAGTAGACCGTCCAACCTCAGGGAGAAGGCAGGGGAGGGCAGAGTTAGATATCAACCAATGGACGTGTATGCATGCATATTAGTGTGACCAATGGGCACAGACACTGGGGCAGTGGGGGCTTGCCCTTGGGGGTGGGAGTAGCTGAGGGGGTTAATCGGGGGAAAAAGAAGACATGTAATACTTTAAACAATAAAAAAGAAAGAAAGCATTTTACTCTGTTACAATCCCCTCCTTTTCTGCTCATCTCTCAATCTTGATGGAAATAGGGCAACTGGATCCAGGTTCAATCAAAAGAGAGGATTAGCTTGTAAAATTGAGTTCGCTTTCTCTACCTGTCATGCCTCTCTTATCTGGCTCTTATAATTTCACATACCTACCTCTTTCATGTTTTAAGACAAATTGGTTTGTTGGTCAATAGTCAGGGCTTTGCTGGTACCTCTTCTAACCAGATGAAGAATCATCTACCTTTTCTTGGTCTATTAAAAAAGATTCCAAAGAAAATGTATGTACCCTAACTTCTCTCATGCTAGGGAAAGAGATTTAAGAACAGATATTAACTGAAGAACTTGTATGCATATATCCATAATACATGGACACAGATAATAGTGTGGTGAAGGCCTGGGGTTGGGGGAGGGTGTGGGCTGGGTGTCAATGGGGATAAAATGGGGACATCTGTAATACTTTCAACAATAAAGATTTTTTTAAAAAGAAGAGTACATCAGATTAGTGAAGCTTTTCTGTGTTAGTCTTTTTATTTGTAGCTTACATTGCTTCATCTGTAATGGGTTGTCATGTGTCTTCTCAATTCTAAGCTATTACTTACATTTAATACAAGCAGAGTTTTTATGTGGGTCTTCTACCAGCACATACTCTTGGTGCTCAGGGATTTACAGCAGTCATTTGCAGTTTCTGAAATCAATCTTGCTCTGAAATTAGGCCACCCAGTTTGCAACTGCTCTCTCATATAGTCATTTAGAGTTATTGATTTGCACTGAAAGAAATGAAAGCTAGAGCACATTTTTAATAGGTTCTTTTATCAAAAAAGAGTGGGGACTACCAGGAAGATTGGCCCCTTTGCAAATATGATGTAGGCTTGTTTGACTTAGTGCTTCATTCTTTTTTTAAAATATATTTTTATTTATTTTTTTTTTTTGAAGGGAGAGGGTGAGAGAGATAGAAATAAACATCAATGATGAGAGAGAATCATTGATCGGCTGCCTTCTGCATGCCCCCTACTGGGGATCAAGCCTGCAACCAAGGTATGTGCCCTTGACCAGAATCGAACTTGGGAACCTTTGGTCCATAGGCTGACGCAGTATTCACTGAGCCAAACTTGCTAGGGCAAGCGCCTCATTCTTGAAGATTTTCCTGGCATTTGAGGGTACCAACTGGAAATCAAGCCCCATGAGCACAGCTGATTACATGTGTGGGTACAGCCAAGTACCCACCTACATCAAAGGGCCCCACTCCTCTGCCTTATGATTTCATTCTCCCTGGCCTGCTACAATGTCAAGAAAGCCCATATTATGCCTTTTCTTTGCTTCCTTCTCTCTTCCTGACCAGAATGCCTTCCTTTCTTTTCTCTCTCCCTGCCAAAAACCCATCCTTCTTGACTCCCTCATGTGCCACCGTCATCATGAAGCCTTCTCTAAGTACTTCATCTTAAACTCCTCATGCTGTCCTTGAAATTCATATGGTATTTAAGCTCTGTAGAATAATATTTTGCATTGAGCTATCTCCTTATCTTAAGTTCTTTTCTTTTATCAGTTTAGGTCTCTTTGGCCATTTAGCTCCTACAGGTTATGTATGTATGTATGTATGTATGTATGTACGTATGTATGTATGTATTATCCTGCAGAGCACCTGCACCATTTAATAAATACAGGGATGGAAAAAGTAGGTTTACAGTTATTCATATGGAAAATAATGCAATAAATAATAACATAAGCATAAACTCTGTTTCACAGAGTCACAATTTTAAATCTACTTTTCCCCCATCCTGTATACAATTGATTATTAAGTTAGTTGAAGGGTTAAAGCTTTGATAACTTGAATAAGAATGTAAATATTATCTTAAAAGGGCAGCCACTTACACTTTCATGAAACTAGCTTGTTAGGTTAACCTAAGATACAATGCTGAGGTCTATTGAAGAAAAGGGAAAAGGAAGAGTACTTAAGGTGTTACTAAAATAATCTTCATTTAAAAATACCATACCTGTTTTAAGAGGAGGAAATGAAGGCATATTAATGGGAATACACATCTAATAAGTGACTGAACCAAATATTGAACCCCAATTTTCCCCCTAAATTCTGTCACTATGAAATATGATAACCTGGCAACCTTGGGTGGGTCAAGGTCCTTCAGATTTTTGTCTTTCTTAAAATCCAACACTCACCAAGCTGGCATGGCTCAGTGGCTGAGTGTCAACCTATGAACCCAGAGGTCACAGTTCGACTCCTGGTCAGGGCATATGTGTGGGTTACAAGGCTCAGTGTGGGGAGTACAAGAGGCAGCTGATCAATGACTCTCTCCCATCACTGATATTTCTATCTCTCTCTTCCTCTCCTTTCCTCTCTGAATCAATAAATCTGAAATCAATAAAAATATATATTTTTAAAAATCTATAATAATAAAAGCATAATATGCTAATTAGACCGAACAACCTTCTGAACAAAGCCAGGCCTTCCAGGGAAGCCCGGGTTCTGGGTGCCAGAGGGAAGCCGGTGCCAGCAGCCAAGGGAAGGAAGGCCTACTCTTGCATGAATTTCATGCATTGGGCCTCTAGAAAATAGATAAAACCCAGTAGTCAGGAAAGTATGGGGAAGCACTCAAGAGAATGTGTGTATGTGGAAGGGAAGTAGGATAAACAAAAGAATGGCTATCTACTCATTTCTTAGAAGTGTGAGTGCTGGCTAATTGCCATATGTGACTCAAACTGTAATGTTATCTTCCTTTATCTTCCTCCTCATTCTTCTAAGGGTTTCTCCTCTCCCCCCAATTTTACTCCTCTCCACATTTCACCTTCTCTCCTTCTCCCCCCAAGTATCTAATTACAGTTTTGCGAGAAAAATTACATACTGCTATATTCACACCTGGAATTTACATCGATTTTACTGAATTAAGTTCCGAGTGCCACTTTGTGTTGCATTCCCATAGCAACATCAAATAGTAGAATGAGAGAAAGAAAAATAACTGAAAGCTCAGCAACCAACGCTCCTGGATCTTGTGCATTTATGACTTCACTCTTCCTTGTCAAGTTGCCTGATTGTCTAAATTTGTTTTTGAGAAGGAGACACAAATTAGAATGATGCCATTTTGTATTTTGAGTGCATTTAAAAATTCATAGGAGGGTGTTTCTACAGTAACAGAAAATAATGATTTTTGAATCAGAGAATAAGAAGAAAGTATAAAAAAGTTAAGAAAAGCATCCCGAGAAGTCCACTCTTTCTGGCCGACTGTAGAAATATCAGATTGATGTGGGATCTTTGACATATCTTTTTACCTACCTATAGGCTAAGTGTCACATGTGCTCAGAAGAAAGAAAAAAGAAATTATATGTTTCAGAAATTTAATTAAAAAAAATCTTCCTGAGTAGAAAAAAACAAAACAAAACAAAAAACCAAAAAAACAAAAACGAAGACTGAAAAAAACAGAACAGATTCAGGTCTTTGAAAGCTAGACTAAGGAATGTTGATTTTATTCTAAATGCAATTCAGAAACTTTGAAAGCATGGCAAAAAGACATAAAACAAGGTCCCAGGCCCCACTGGCTAATTTGTGACTGAGCCAGAGCTAAAATCAAAGGCCTTGACTCTAATTCCTATGCATTGGGTTGCTTCGCTAAGTACCGGAATTTGAGATAGAAATATAAAAGCTACAAAGGTTAAGAGATTGGGTTCTAAACTCAGGCTGCCTTTGTTTATATCTCAAATCCACTACCTTCTCACTGTGTAACCTTGGATCCCAGTTTTTACATCTGTATAGGGAAATAATAAAAGTATTTATATCATCAGATTGTTTTGAGGATTGAATGAGATAGTATAAAAAGATTTGGCCAATGTCTAGCACTAAGTAAGTGCTTAATAATGGGGTTGTTATTAAAGAAAAAAATAAAGGGAAGGTTAACAAAAAGAAAAAGAGTTGGAGGTCGAGTATTGATGTCTTGGAATTAGATCACATTTGGAGATTTAAACTGATCTTCTGGATCCTGAGCCTTTGCCTGATTTTTAATGTTTCATTGAACCACATAACTGAATTTTCCTTTTAGCTTTGTTTGAGTTGCTGTAACTCTGTCTCTGTTTACCCTGTGAAATGACGTCTGTTTTGATGCCAGCCATGTACTGATGCTAGAGTGTATTACTGTTATTATTACTAAGCTCCCCTTACCATAGATAATATTTTCAAGACTGCTTCCAGTATCAGCTCAGCTGTCACCTCATCTGAGAGTTCTTCCCTGACCAATGTACAAAATAGTTCCCTTTACCACATCTCTTCAGAAAATATAAATCTAATTATTTTGTTTTCATTTTCCATGGAATATATTATTAACTCAGATTATTAATTGTCTGATTGCCACGACCTGCATGGCTAGGGTTAAGGATCTGAAGGAGGGGCCGATGCAAAAAATGAAAATACTATACAAGAAATATAAATTTAGAAGGCATGGGGTGGCAGGTGGAGACCTCTCTCTTGGAGAGGCACGCTGAAACCTGGCCTCATCTGCTTTTATTCAGTTTTAGATACACATCTTGCCCTCAGTAAAGCATGGCAAACAGCTAGCAGACAGACCATCTCTAAGGTCAATAAAGATATCAGTAAAGATCAGTAAGGTTCACTAAACATTTACTTTGAGGCTATTAGGTCAGGAAATTGCTTCAAGCCACCACTATCTCAAAACGAACAATGGTGCTTGGTGTTAGCCCTGCTAACACCCAAGGTCCATTGGCCTTCCGTGTTCCTTGGTGCACTCTCATGACAGTATCGGCAGGCAGTGGGTGGCTTCCCACATCTGATCTTCCCCAGGTGGTAGTGGGAAAAGAGGGAGGGGGAAAGGAGGACAGAAAAATACTTTGCTTGGGACAATGGGCGCATGATACAGGTGCATATGATCTTTTATTGAATTGTACACTTGAAACCTGTGTGGTTTTGCCAATCAGTGTCACCCCAATAAATTCAATTTAAAAAAGCTTCAAAAATATAAGCCACTTAAAAATAGAGGCCCTGTCTGCCTTATATTCAGCACTTTTCCTCAAGTTCCTAACACAGTACCTGGCCCAAAGTAGGTCTTCAATAAATATTTGTTGAATGAATGAATGAATGAATGAATGAATGAATGAATTTGACAGTGCTTAATGAAACACCTATTATGTATTTAACACCTGACTATCTGTTTTGGAGAATAGATACTGCTGGCCTCCTGGAAAGCTTACCAACAGAAATATCAGACTTGAAAGGTTAATGTGTGCTGTATTATTTCCTGTCTCTATGGCTTTCATAGCAGCAGCAGTTAAGGAACTGTTTCAGGACCCATTGGCCATAATATTTCCAACACACTCTTCAGAGCTGCAGGGTTTGGTTCACTTTTTTTTTCATCAATGTTTACAGCCACCTTGTTTCTTTCTAATTCATTGTTGGACCATTGCATTCTAAAAATGTTGGCATAGTTAAGTCTGTCTACTAAAATATACCCACAATGGTTACTCAAGTAAGTAAATAAATAAAGTAGGAAAACACACACACACACACACACACACACACACACACACACACAAAACAACAACAACGGGACACTGAGATTTTACCAAGATTTTTGCCATGTGCACCTGGAGGTAAAGACCATTAATACAGTATACCTAAGTAGGCCTCTTCACAGTAAAGACATTTTTGTAATTTTCTTTAGGCTTATCAACTTTTCTTTTATAAGTATAAATGGAAAACCTTAATAGGAAGCAGTGGCAAGAGGAAAAATTATTTGCCCCAAGTGCAGAGTGCAGGAAACTCTAAATTGGCAGCCACTACTAATGACAACCACCACCAAGGCCATTTAGTGCAAAGCTTACTATATATCAGGCAACATGCTAAATACTTTACATGCATTTACTCTGAGGAAGAGAAGGATACTTTAGGACTGAGACTGAGAGAATTTCATTTTTGCTATATGTCATTAGGTCATTTCTTTTACTGGGATTAGACACATCAACTCCCTAATTTAGGAATGTTGGAAGGTAATCTTTTAAAGACCTTCATTGTGATTTTTTATTGCTCCTCTCTACAATCCTGAGGTAACTCTACAATCTCTGTCTCTCTGCTTAATTATTCACTCACCTTCTCTCAGCCCCTGTGTCCTCTATTTGGACAATGAGGCTGTAGCTACAAGTTCTAGCTACCAAACAGGAGTTTGATGGCTATCTCATTTTCTCCATCTGGTAAAATCATTATACAAATGCTGAGCATTATTTTGGTCATTGATAATGGTTATTATTACTTGCCTAGGTTTCTACATACTGTAGAGGTGCTAATAGAAACTATTTCTTCTCATTACACGTGGCTGCCTACCAGGATCAAAGAACCCACATTCTTTTGGGTATCAGCGATCAGATATTGAATAGTTTGCTGAATCTAGTAGTATTTTGTTAGTGGAAGCCGTGGTATTTCAGAAATAATATCTGCATTAAACTGAGTTATTATAGAGTTCTCCAGGTTTTAGTATGTGTATGTTGGGCTTTCTTTTTTAAAATATAAAAATTTATTGTCTACGCATTATTTTGATTAAGAAAAATTTTTGAAT
This sequence comes from Myotis brandtii, assembly GCF_000412655.1. Taxonomy (NCBI): domain Eukaryota; kingdom Metazoa; phylum Chordata; class Mammalia; order Chiroptera; family Vespertilionidae; genus Myotis; species Myotis brandtii. The sequence continues at coordinate 2,240,140 of NW_005361652.1, read as the reverse complement.
ATTCTTAAGGCAATAGTTAACACTTACATTTGCTCTTCCTACCAGGAGATTATACTATAAATCTAATTATTCATATATAATCTCACACAGTAATGTTATTTGCATAGCAGGAATTCATTTTCTTCAGGAGTGCTGAGCATGCCCTGCATACATTACCATGGTTTATGGAAAACATTCTAACTTCTAGTTGTTTTTCATGGACATTAATGGGTCAATGCCCTCACCTGCTATTCCAAATTTGAAATCACCCCTGGATCTTTTTGTGCCCTTAGGGCTAGTAAATAGATTCCATGCTCCTAGATCCAAGTAACATATCAGCAGTGACCATTACCTTCCTTAGGCAAATCTAAGTCCTGAAATACATGAAGATTTTTAAGTTTGGAATGTGAATTGGGTCAGAAAAAAACAAAATGTCTTTTTGTTGTTGTTGATTCCTCCATGCTTTTTTCACTTACATTCTAATATTTTTGACAGCAAGTTTCTCTTAATTCTGCTTTATGAGGCTCTTTCTGTAAGACTAAAAAATAAACAGGGTATCTTTGCAAATTACAAAACATAAAGATAAATATCTTTTAAGAATATAGGATTCATTTTCTACATATCCCATAACTTAATGATGGAATGTATGTGTGTGTGTGTGTGTGTGTATAATTATGCAATCATATACTAACTACACTTTATAGATTTATAATAGGTTCACAGGTACTTTTGATGATCTATGAAATCTGATGGTGAGCCCTTGTTACTCAAAATTCACTAACCAATCCAGGTTGGGTGTGAAAATTGACCAATAATTGCTTTCCAGAACTAATACCATTTATATTCATTAATTTGAAGCAATTTCTAAACAAAAGCTTCAGAGAGAAAAAAATTTCTTTGGCTTTCCCTGAGAAATATGCATAATGGTTGACTTGTCATTTTACATTGTATTAGTAGTCTTTATCACCACACTCCATTGTGCCAGAAATTAATTTTTATTTATCTATGAAAAAAATTTATCTGCCCATATCTCTACCTAAATCAATGTCAAAGACATGAAGATATGATTCATGAATATTAGTTATAAAAATATGGCAGACTGGGAATTAAGTGGAGTGTGGAGTGCATAAAAGGAAATGCCTCATGCATAGATCCTAACCTAGGGATTCTATTTAAATGGTAGCCTATGGGACTATTGCATGAGTCTTTTTTAAAGCACCCTGCATGAATCAAATGTCCATCCAAGGTGAAAACCATTGCTCTACATCAGGTTTAGCAAACATTTTCTGTAAAGTGTCACAAAGAAAATATTTAAGGTTTTGCATGCCAGACTATGTTTTGGAGCTGCTCAACTTTTCCATAAATGATACATAAACATATGAATGTGTTTTTTTTAAATAAAACTTTATTTATAAAAACAGAAAGCAGAAACAGATTTGGCCCAATGGCTTTAACTGCTGACCCCTACACTAGGTCAGTGGTTCTACAATTTTAGCATGTATCTGATTACCTGGGAGGCTTGTTAAAATATAGATGGTTAGGCCTCTCCCCAAAGTTTCTTATCTAGTAGATGAGGGAGGGGAGCAAGAATTTGTATTTCTAAAAAATTTCCAGTTGATGCTGAAGCTGCTGGTCTAGAATCCATACTTTCAGAAACAATGATCTACACCCTTTTAGCTCTAGACCATTTGATACAGTGCTTCACAGCAAGTCTACTACAGTCCATTTTTAGACTTCTAGATAAAGTTAGTGGAAAAGTAGAATAATTTCTTGATAAAATGATGAAATATATTCATAATATAACAATAAAAATAAGCACCATAGTTAATTTTGAAAATGTAAGAATGTTCTCATTAAATCTGGGAACTATACAATATCACCACTATTATTTTACTTGGTTATGGATGTATCAACTAATGCAGTTAAATGAAAGAAATAAGTAAAATATTTAAAAACTGAAAAAAATATTCATAATGATTGTCATTTGTAAGTGATATGATTCTTATATCTGGAAGATCCAAGAGTATTATCTGAAAATTATCAAAATCATATAACATATAAATACATATATAATATATAATGGATTCTCTGTATAAAAGCTGGTAAAACCTAGAATTAATATCTTCTGATCATTATGAAATTTATTGAACCAATATGAAGATAAAATTTAAAACTGTAGCCCTGACCAGTTTGCTCAGTGGATAGAGCATCAGCCTGTGGACTGAAGGGTCCCAGATTTGATTCCGGTCAAGGGCATGTACCTCACTTGTGGGCCCATCCCCAGTAGTGGGTGTGCAGGAGGCAGCTGATTGATGGTTCTCTTTCATCGATGTTTCTAGCTCTCTATCCCTCTCTCTTCCTCTCTGTAAAAAATCAATAAAATATATTTTTTAAAAAAAACTAAAACTCTATTGAGAGACATGAAAGAGAGAGATACCTTGCATTTCTTTCTTTAAAAAAATGATTCTAGAGAGAAGAAGGGAGAGACAGAGAGAGAGAAACATCAATGGGTTACCTCCAGCACTGCCCTGGGCCAGGAATAGAACCTGCCACCTTTTGGTGTACTGGATGACACTCCATCCAACTGAGACATGCCAGCCAGGGTGAAATACCTTGTATTTAGATAGGAAGACAATATTGAAATGATGTTAAAATTTAATGTTATCCCAACTGAAAAATATCAAGGGAATTTAGAATTAGACATAATAATTCAAAAATACACATAAAATATGAAAATAAATGTGAGGATAGATAGAAAAATTATGAAAAGTAGGAATAATAAAAAAGGGTTAAGCCCTAGCTGCTTTGGCTCAGTAGATACAGCTTTGGCCTGCGAACTGAAAGGTCCCAGGTTTGATTCCAGTCCAGGGCACATGCTCAGTTTGTGGGCTCGATCACCAGTAAGGGGCTTGCAGGAGGCAACTGATCAATGATTCTCTGTCATCATTGATGTTTCTATCTCTCTCTCCCTCTTCCTTCCTCTCTAAAATCAATAAAAATATATATTTTTTAAAAAAGGGTTAACTTAATAATATACTAGAAGCCTGGTGCATGAAATGTTCTTATTTCTTATTTTTTTTTTAATTTAAATGCACAGGTAGGGTCCCTAGGCCTGGCCAGTAATCAGGGCCAATCTGTGCGGCGACCAGCAGGACAATCGGGGGACTCCCACTGG
>NW_005361652.1:2222446-2236909 GCF_000412655.1 Myotis brandtii | reverse complement strand
ATCACCGACTGGCTGCAACCCCCAATCACCCCGCTGCTGCCAGTCATCTCCCACAGAGTGAGGTGACTGGTGGGGCGATAAGGAGGCCTCCGCTGGCACCCGCCTTGGCTGGCCTGGGGCCTGTAAGCTGAGGGCTGCTACTGCATTGAGCATCTGCCCCCTGGTGGTCAGTGTGCGTCATAGTGACTGGTCATTCCAGCAGTTGTTCCACAGTTCGGTAGATTTTCATACTGGGCTTTTATTATATAGGATAATATATATTACAGTAATTAAGGTGCCGGAATAGGAAGACATGTCAGATAAATAGATTTTTTTTATCCCAGAAATAGACCCAAACACTGTCATATAATTAAAGAGCCATATTAAAATAGAAAATATGTTGAAACTGATTATTTCAGGAGAAAAAAGTAAATAAAGATCACTCCCTATCTCATTCTTTATATTAAAATTAATTCCATGAAGATCATAGCTTTAAAAATAAAATAAGTGAAATTAGCCTTGGCCGGTATGGCTCAGTTGGTTAAGTATCTTCCTATGCACCAAGAGGTCACCAGTCTGATTCTCAGTCAGGGCACATGCCTATGTTGTGGGCTTGATCCCCAGTAGGAGGGGTGCAGGAGGCAGCAGTGGATGTTTCTCTCATCGATGTTTCTTTCTCTCCCTCTACCTTCCTCTCTCTGTAGAATCAATACAAACATATTTAAAAAAAATAAGTGAAATTATAAAAGTATTAGAAATAAACACCAGTCATAAAAAGGGGAGGAGGCCTTGAAATATAAAAAGGTGTAAGAAAAAAAAATACAGCCAGCCCTCAGTATACACAGGTTCCACACAGTTTCAACAAACCACAGGTTGAAATGTTTTTTAAATGGTGCCCTGTTGCTCATGCGTACTAAGTAGTTAAGTCTAAGATGGATGTGGTTGCATCTGTACTGAACATCTACAATCTTTTTTTTCTTATCATTCTATGAACAATACAGTATAACAACTATTTGCATATCATTAATTTGTATTAGGTATTATAGGTAATGTAGAGATTATACATGAAAATGTGCATATGTTATATGCAAATGCTATTCATTTTTATATAAGGGACTGGGGCCTGAGTATCTGTGAATTTTAATATCCACAGGGGTCCTGGAAACAATCTCCCACAGATAACAAGGGCAAACTTTATAGAAAAATCTGTGGTAAATATTAATAAATGTCACTCTATAAATTTTAAAATTCTACACAGAAAAAATAAAATGATCAAAGGTAAAATATTTTGCAGCACATGTGACAAAAGGCTAATAACCTGCATTCTTATGAACCAATACAAAATTACCATTCAATACAAAAGACGAGATAAGTAATTCAATTAAAGAGAAATATACAAAAAAGTTTATAAACATAAGAAACAATCTTCCGTTTCATTCATGAGTAAATTCAGATTAAAGTGAGTGGTAAATATTAATTTTGATCATATGCAGTGTTGGCAACTGAGCAGGATAACAGGAAAGCAAATCCATTGCTAGAAATTTCTCCTACAGATTGTGTTTCTCAACCTGGGGCTATTTGCCCTCAAGGGGACATTTGACAATGTCTGGAGACATTTTTAATTGTCACAACAGGAGTGGACAGTGCTAGTGGAATCTAGTGGATAGGAAGCAGTGACATTGCTAAACAGCCTACAATGTATAAAACAATAACCTACAACAAAGAATTATTTGACCAAAGTTTCAATTGTGCTGAGGCTGAGAAGTCCTGCTATAAATATACATGTGTGCACAGGATGTATGTTCAAGGGTATTCTTTGTAGCAGCGTTTGTAAATGCAAAAGACTGGAAGCAACCCAAATTTCCATCAATATGAGTCTGATAAAATAATATATTATGTATCCACAGAATACTGTCACACAGTCTATAAAAAGAATAAGGTAGATGTATAAACTGACAGGAAAATATTTACAAGATATGATAAGTAAAGGAAAATCAGGATACAGAATAGTACATACAGTATGTCCCCATTTGTGAAATTGAAAAGACTATACTTGAAAAAATATATATTTTATGCATACACACATACTTAATTCATATATATATATGTGTGTGTGTGTGTGTGTGTGTGTGTGTGTGTGTGTGTGTGTGAAAATCTGTAAGGATGCACAGAAATTATTGAAAATAGTAAATGTTCACTTGTTCACTCTTGGATAATGGGTCTAGGGTAGAAGACTCACTTTTAATAGTGTTCTCTTTGTGTCATTTGAAATTTTACTTTATGAAAGTGTTATTTTTCTAATTTTTTTAGGAAACCTTGGCTGATTTTACTCCACCTTACCTTCCCAAGCATTTTCTCCCAATATCTCCCTAAACAGAACCTGTTCTCTAGGGAAAACAAACCAAGTATATATATTTTTTGCCCTGTACCCTCTGACTATGAAGTCCTTCTTCTAATCCTCCCCCCTTTTTTTGCTTTTTAAAATCCCTCAAGGAAAGCCCCATCCCAAAGTCCACTCTCTACACCTAGTCTTTTCTAGTCCCCTCAGTCATATGAGATCATCCTTTCATTCGCACACACAATACATTGCATATTTTAAGGCACCCATATCCTGTTTTGTATTGATTTATGAAATTTTATGATTTTCTTCTTGTCTCAACCCCAAGCACCCACATTAGATTATGAAATTTTCAAGGGCAAAACCATATTGTATTCATCTTTGAACTGGTTATAGTGTGCAACATAGTGCCTAAGGTCATTGCTCAATAAATATTAGTTAGGATGAATTGAATTGAATTGAATAAGGTTTATAATATATAAGGAAATATAAAGAGGTAAACATAGAACAAAAAAACAAATAGAGAAAACGTTTCTTCAGTTTGTTAGCAGCCTAAACTCTGGTGTTATTTAGTAGCTTTTGACCTTAACAGTTAAGTATATATTACATGCTTAAACAGAAAGCAACTCTGTATTTTATAATACATCTAGGTAATGTGTTTATATTCTATTTTTTAATAAAATATTTTCAATTTTTATAGCAGTCCCACTGAAATTATAATTGCTGCTTTTAAGTGCCAGTCATTTTTCATGTCTCACTGGATAAAGTACTATTTATTTTTTTATTTTACACGTGATGCATCAATTTCACAAGTGAATGAGACACTCCTTTAATCATGTCTAGCCTCTATGTTTCCTGATTGTTATAGGATTCTGCTGAAAATCAGTTTTTTTAGATGTTCATGAGGCTGAAACATGTCTATCATCATCACACTCCTCTTTTCTTTTCGAACATGATATATGGTGGAAAAACTTATTAAGATGTTTCCTGAGGTATGCTTTATCATGTATTTTATATACATCCCATGATAAGGTAAAATTATGTTGGGGATTTTATTATGAAATTAGGTTTTCTTGATCTTTTTTAACCATTATACATTCTCCAGAAACTTTTTTTTATCAGATCTGGGCTTGGACAGTACTGAGTGTTGACATACCCTAGTCTTTCTGGTTAGTTTAATAAGCTCCCCATGCATAATTACATATCATAAGTGTTTCTAAGACAGAATTTGCTGTATTTATCACTATAATTCTGATTTCTTTCCTAGAGGGGAAAAGTATTTTGCAGGATCTAAAAATCTCATGTACTAGTATATAGCATTCTCCATTCCTGACACAATTCTAATATCTAATACAAAAGGGATATGATTTATACCCCCTATGAAGCATTACTACAGCCATTGACCACCCACTTAATAATAGTTACTGTACTTCAATGCATATACTATTGTTCAAGTGCAACCTCACTCCTCAGTGCAACTTCATCACCAGTGCAAAGTTAGTGAGCTCAATTTCTATTGATGGTATTCTAGCTATATGGAAATGTTCCTTGTTTTCAAATGTAAAATCAAATCACATTAGAAAAGTAGATATAGAATTTTAGGAACTTCTGGCCTTTGTACGGGTATTTTCCTTGGCAAGGGCCCAACTGAGTTAGCCATTTACTAACCTACATTTTGGGGACATACTAATAAAAGACAAAAGACACACAAGCATATATCTAGGACTAACTTTTAGCTTCCCAGATAGAAGGCACAATATAAAAACCAGATGTTGCTTTATTATTTTAGGTAGTTGTAATGTTTATTTGATTTCAACCTTGTATAAATTGAAGAAAGCAGGGGAGAGATAATTACTTTATATTTTAAAAACAAGGCCAATATAAGAAAACCTGCTATGGCTAATTTTAGTGTCCACACTAAGAACTCTCAGTCTCTTCCAGTATAATTTATGAGCATAGAGTTAATCACACATGAGAATTTTTTTTAAATTAATTCAGTAAAAATATGAAAAGCACTTTTGAGAAAGCATAGCCCACAACATTCCCATTAGCCCCACTCTTAAATTCCCACTGCCTGCCTATCTACGACCTTGCTAGATGCCATGTTAGGGGGCCACAAAAGTAGAATAAGACCTGATCTTTGCCTTCAAGCTAGCTCTGTAAATAGTAATTAATATGGAAATAAGGACTGCATTGGTGATACCAATAAGTATGATAGAAACAGAATTTCAAATGAACTGAGGTAATCAGAGCAGGTTTTATGGTATAGATAGGACTTGTACCATAAGGATGGAATACAACATTGTTGTTTCAAAACCATTAGTGTAGAATAGGCTAATTGTAGGTTAGAGATCCATCCTACCTTAAAGTCAAATGAAAATTTTCAGAATACAGCAAAAAAGTTTTAAAATAGTTCTTTAATACATTTGTATGTTATTTATTGGTTTGTTATTAGAAAGCAGCAGAGAGGATAAATGAAAATGGTTTACTATTTTTAACTTATGGTTAGGGATTAAGTAGAAAGAAAATGACCAAAAACTGATTATAAGTAATATGAATAAAAATAATAAAGTATTACAGTGGTATTTAATAGAAAATTGCTAGAAATGTATATTGATTAAAGCACATTAAACTCAACTAATTTTTCTTTATTTATGGTTACAGAAGATTGGATTAAATGATCTTTCAGCTTCAAAATATATAAATTATTAAAGCAATAGTGCTTATCAGTTTCTAGAATAGATTTGAGTGTTTTCAGATAATAATTGATCTAATACCATACTTCATCTTATCAAAAGTTTAATTACAAAAATAAACATAAAAAAGATCCCGTTGATGTTTCACAGCTAAACTGAATGAGTGCATGACTGGTAACTGAGAGAGATTATACATGATGGGGTTGGGTAGGCATTTTAGTGTTACCTATAACTGTCCTCAGAGATGTCAGATTATTATTAATTGCTGCCTTATTTCAGAATGATCCTACCACAAGGATTTCCCAGAATTTAGCAAAGAGTGTCAGAAGTGAAAAAGTGAAGGAGCTTTTGGCTTTTGTGATAAAAGGACAAATAATATATAACATTTTATTTTGCTTAAAAAGAACCTTATCCACATAAATGAAGTATTTAATCAATATCTTAGGAGCTATCAGATATTTGTCTTTTCTTGAGATCCAGCTACATCACATTTATAAACTACCCCATTGTGTGTACCTGTATTTAAATGTTGGCCTTTTATCTTAGAAACTCATGATATACAAAGGGAAATGAAAAGCTGGAATGAGATTTCCTTTGTCAGCCTTATAAAATTGAACCAATCCATTAATTTTTGTATTAATTAATGTCACCCATTTGCCTTGGCATCTTTGCTCACAATATTTTCCTCCCTTCTCACTATTTTGTCCTTTAGGTTTCTCTTCAAGTTACAAGCTTTTCCTGACTGTTTATCTCCATCTTCTTTCTTGTCTCTGAATACCTCTGTAGCATGAGGGCTGGATTTCACATGATCTGACATTAATCTCTAGATTCTAATTTTGATATGCCTCACCATTGTGCCTGCTCTTCCAGGACTTGGCTCTTCTCTGAACCTGTTTATCTGTACCATGGGCTAGCTTAACAGCTCATTTGGAAGATTCAATGAGATAAACCATGTTAATTGTATAGTACAGTCTGGCACACAGTAAGTAGTCAATAAACTATAGCTGTTATTGTTATGTACTTCATAAATGCTTAGTAATTGATAGTTTCATTAAGTTTAAAGTCTACATTCTATGAGAGTACAATTACTTGTATGCTAGAAAGAGCCCCAGACCATGTCTACAAAAGTAAAACAACTAGTTAAAAATTGAAAATACCATTTCTGTGAAATAATTGGCTGTTTAGGTATCCTGGCAACAGAGTGTGCATAATACATAGATTTCCACAAAAATCATTGCTAAGAAAAAGAAGATGAAGGATAAAAACTTGCCTATGGGGCATTTAGATAATCTTGCCACTTAGCTCAGCAAAACAACCATTTGACAGGCATTTAAAAAAAAAATCTGACCTTATCCGTTGATTCTCTAACTTGATTAAGTTGCCTAGGTTTTTATGTATAGGAACAACTTCATTCTCTTTTAGTCCTGCCCAGATTTCCTTTAAGTGCCAAGTATATGGACCAATACTACTCTTATTATTTCATTGTGGGGAATTTCTAGTTGCAACAAAGCATTAAGGAATGTCATGAAATGCATGTGCAGCATCTGTCTGCCTCACAGGCACTATGTTAACATGATGCATTTTTCTTGGCAAAACAGAATTACATGAATAGGGACCTTGTTAAATATATTCTCCCATATAGTTCTTTCCTTATCATACCCATCTCTTCACATTTTAGTGATAAGAAATGTATTACATTTTAAAATGGACTTCACTGACTGCCTAGACAATAGCACACAATTGCACCAGACTGTGTGCCAATATCTTACTCAGCAGTCAAGGCATGGCTGGGTAATAACCCTTTCAGCACAGGAAGTAATATTGCTCCAGGGATGTGAGTCAATACAGCTTCTGAAAATGCCAAGGGATAGTACAGGCTTGTTGAGAATGTGAGTTTGTGAATGTGAGACAGCATGATATATACTTCTGTTAAATACACAGAGTAGTGTCAGCAATTTATTTATTTGGAATTTATACCCTGATTTCTTTCAGAAAACTTTGATGTAGTTTATAAGTTGAGAATAATGCAGAAAAAGGGAACAAATAGAGACTAAAACAGAATAAAGACCATACTTGTAATGAGTACAGCTATGTCCCTCCCAACTATGAAAATGCACTGTTTCTTACTTATTTAATTAGGGATTTTTTTCTTGCTCTGTACCCTATATCAAATTAGACTCTGAATGAATTTTTTTCAGGCACTCTTTATTGTTGACTAGATCACCAGCAGTCACAGATTTTTGCCCTCCTCCTTCCCTACTGCTCAGAATTGTTGCCCACCAAGATGGTCTACATTGTAGCTTTATCAGGCACAAAGTGCTTAGGGACAGAAGAAGCCCCACTGAATCACAGAGAGCAGCCCTCAGCTGCTTTGTGACAGCAAGTAAAAATGGGTATGACTTTCATTTGTGGTTCTCAGTGAATCATTCATTACCTGCATGATGTGTCTCTCTCCAGGCAATAGCATGATGGCACAGTCCCGGCAGTAAAGCGTGACTGATAGATTTTGTAGACTGTTAGCAGAAAATTTCAGTGTTTTCTTTCTAAATGCTTTAGTTTATCTTGCCAACCAAAGGCATAATACAAACACTTCTGCCAACATCTATGAGGCTCAAAAACCAAGCTCTGCTTTTAAACATATGGGGAAGTGATTTGTATTGTTTTAAACCTTTAGTCTCCCGGAGTGAAGAGTTAAAAGTTTTCACATTTCTGGCTTTATTAGATTCCCCCTGACTACTGGCCAACTGTTGTAGTGCAGAAATATTTCCTATAGGGATACATGCCTTAGCAAATTTTTGTCACCACTGTCATATCAACTCAGCATTTTCTTGTCATCTTTCAGTTCTTATAAACTGCTTCTAAATTGACAGTTGTCACCAACATGATTAGGTAGCAATTTAGAGGTGAGCTTAATTGACCAAGGTTAAATTTTCTACTTTCTCACTAAACACTAAGAAATTGGGGGTGATATATATTTAGGAGCTAATGCCTGGTTATGTATAATTTTATAAATGACTTATGGAAATGAATTATGGGACATTGTAGTTTCTATAGATCCTCATAGAAATTGTTTGCACAGAACTGGATGTAGTACTTTGTTTCTATATTCATAAAAAATTAAATTCACAGATACTCAGCAACTCATTTTATTATAGCTTTATTCATAGAAAGGCATAGAACTGATATATAGGCTTTCTCATCTTTTGTTAGCACATGATATATAATCTCATTCTAGTTAAGTCATGAGTGTCTGAGAAGGTACTGTAATAATATTATAATTTGTTTTACATTTTATTGTGTTTATATTGAAGACTAATCTTTTTTAACTTAAAAACATGCACTTCACATATGCCAAAATGCTTTTGAGAAGTTACATTTAGAAAACTGCGTATCCAAAAAATTTGCTGAATAAGCAAAGCTACCCTTTGTCCTCAGTTGGGTATGCAATTTTTCAGTGAGAATGGACATGTACTTTTCTAATATACAACCATGCAAACTATGTGGTGATAAGGGAACAGCTTACACTCTTTGCACTACCCTAAAGGTAATATAGAGGTTTGCCCAGAGCTGACCATAAAGTGAGTTTTCATAAAGTGAATTATATTTTTTTCCATTTTATTACTTTGTTATTATTCTTTCCCTACCTGGCTAGACAGGAAAATGTCAACTATGGATACCTTGCCTTAGCCACAATGACACAGTGAGCAGTTTATAGATAAAGTATATATACTCTTCCTCAGACAATCCAGGTAAATGTAGTGTATAAGAAATATATTTGCTCTTTCACTCATTACCTTGCCATTACTTTCACTGCAGACATACTGGAGTGTACATCTGAAGTTCTAGTGGAAAATAAAGCATGTAATTTGGCTTTCATTATTATACTTTGGATAATGAATACCTTAACATCATTATAATTTCCCCTAGAATGGGCTATCTTTCTTATAAATCTGTACTTCTAATCCCAAAGATAAGTGAGTGTGGATGGTCCAACCAGCTATCAAAATTGGGAGACCAAATCAGAATGTATAGTTTATCACTGATGCTGGGAGTAAGCAATATGTGTGGGAGTGAAGAATCAGATTATTAGAAAAGATAATTTTCTAATAATCATATTATTAGAAAAGGTAAACATTTTGTCATGTCTATGAGTCTTTTTATATGCATCACTGGCAGCTTTTGCTTCCTTGCTTCCTGTATCTTCTCATAGGACAAGTGTTATGCCTATTATTTACTCTTGTACAATGCCTCTTTCTGTCCAATATCTAAGATATTTTAGGATTGGGGTGAAATGAACATATTTCTCATCACAGAATTGTTTCCTGTAACAGCAAGCTATATATCTGTCTATCTGGAAACTCTTTAAATATCTTCTAGTTTGGATTTCAGATGTAAACCCTAAAATTAATTTAAACTAAGTCATTAACTATTTCCTGAATCATCTCAGACTAGTTATTTAACCTTATTATGTCTTCACACCATTTTGTTCTTTTTCATTTTTTCTTCATCACTTTCATCCCATATAATAAAAGGGTAATATGCAAATAGACTAAACGGTAGATCACCCGAACAACCAATCAAGGTGTAATATGATAATGATATGCTAAGGTTGCTCAACTGCTTGCTATGACGTGCAATGACCACCAGGGGGCAGTCAGCTGGCCGACCAGTCACTATGACATGTACTGACCACCAGGGGACAGATGCTCCAACCCGTAGGTTAGCTTGCTCCTGGGGTCCGGCTGATCAGGACTGAGGGAGATGAGTCTGACACACCCTGGAGCTCTCCTGCAGCCCCTCCCCAGCCTAATTGTGCACCAGTGGGGTCCCTCACCCTGGCCTGCACCCTCTGGCAATCCAGGACCCCTCAGGGGAGGTCAGAGAGCCAGTTTCAGCCTTATCCTGCAGGCCACGCCCCTTGGAGGATGCCAGGTGCAGGGCTCATGGCTGGCAAGTGCTGCTGTGGCAACACAAGCCTCTCCTGATCAGGCACGAGCCCGTGGCAGGCACAGTGGGGCCAGGATGAGCGGGAGCAGCAGGTAGGAGCTGCAGGCGGCGTTGGACTGTGGGTTTTGGCCCGATCTCTGCAGGCCATCCAGAGGCACCCCACTCATGCACAAATTTGTGCACCGGTCTATAAAAATAAAACTGAAATATGCTAATTAGACCAGACGACCTTCTGGATGTCCTTCCTTCTGGACAAAGCCCCAGTGGTCAGGAGCTGCAGCAGAGGTGGCAGAGGCCCCCGGCAACGGCGGTGGCAGGCGGTGGCCGGGGCCAAGGCCCTTGCATGAATTTTGTGCATTGGGCCTCTAGTTGTATTATATCCACTGACACACTTTTCTATTTTCTTGTATCCTTTTGACCTTAAAGGAGTTATAGGCATTGCTTAAGATCCCCTGTTCTGGTTCATGTTTCAGATAGTTAATTCATCACTCTTTGGGGTTTTTTTTTGCAGAAGTTAGAAACAGCTTGGATTTTGACCATCATACGTACTGTCTCTCAGGCACAATTGCTTTCTGCACTAGGCATTCACATGTTTTTGTCAAATCAATGATAAATCCTATTGAATTTTACCTCCTACATCACCAAAATCTAGGTTATTGGTTGACAAATTAAGACCAACACATATATTTTTTTCACTCATAATAGGAAGTGTTAATGATTTCTCCACGTGTAAGGACTTCTTAGCAAACACTATAAAAATCTACAATCATGTTTTTCCTTATGTCATAGCAAAGTATTACTACTTTACTTGGCTGATGAGAGATTTAGAAGTTTCATCATTTGCAACATGCAAATAAAAATCTATAACATTTTACAAATTACCCACTTCCACTCCCCATGGGATGGAATTGGAAGGATATGTTTTAAAAATGATATTATTCTTCATGATACAGAATGAGGGAATTCAAAATGACACTGAAATAGTCCTGCATCTATGCTTCTTCCTTTTTTACAAGGCATCAAAAAGAAAAGGTATAAATAAAATGCTAATCTCCACAGCAAATCATGAGGTACAGTGGATTTTGCAAAAGAATATAAGGTAGCTTGAGGATTATAAAAATATTAAAGGTATTGAATACACTTCAAAAGCATGAAAACATCAATGGCCCAAGAGAGAAAGAAGACCTTTAAAGAATATTGCTAATTATTATTCAATAAGGCAAATGTATTATGTGATACCTTCTTTGGGGTCAGTAACATTTGAAAGACCTGTGTTACAAAATTATATTTAAAGGTCAACAGCTGTTTTATTCCAGAAGTATCCTACTCTTGAAGCTGTTTAAACATACATTCTTTTTGGAATTGTGATTACTGTAGGGATGCTGACCTATCCATACAGCATGTTTAGGGCCTATTACAGAAGAAATACTTTAGTAAAATGTTTGGTCTTATTAATTCCAGTTAAACTTGGTGGGGGAAAAAAACTATAAGATGACTGAATACATGGGCATTGGGCTGAAATTCAGTTTACCAGTAGGTAACATTAGGATAGAACTTTCCTCTATTGATTTAGAGTAATGTTGTTACTGGGGAACAATGAGAAGTGATAATGCTTACCACTCCTATGCTATAATACCCCCTTCCCTAAGATCATAAGCATTTTATGATTCTAAACATATTACTTTTGGCTCTATTCAATGTCTTGCTTTTTTAAAGTTATTAAGTAACCTCCACAAATGAAGAGTTCATGCTATACATACCTAGGGATAAGTGATAAAGGGCCCTTATAAGTTACTTGAGTTAATCAAAGGGAGATTCAGAAGAGAGGCTAGAAAAAGGACAAGAATCTTGGAATCAGGCCCCAAAAGAAAATTGAGGTGGTAATGAGAACATGGAATTGAGGCCAGGAAGCCTGAATCAACAGAATGCCAGAGAACTGCCTTCCAACAAGCAGGAAACTAGAAGCAGTTTCCCTAGGATCATAGATGATAGAAAATTGAGCCTACAGTGTCACATTGTATTTACATTGAAGGTTTATAGGTCAAAGCTATATCTATTAAGAACAAAAAATGGCCCTAACCAGTTTGGCTCAGTGCATAGAGCAATGGCCTGCAGACTGAAGGGTCCCAGGTTCAATTCCAGTCAAGGGCATGTACCTTGGTTGCGGGCACATCCCCAGTAGGAGGTGTGCAGGAGGCAGCTGATCGATGTTTCTCTCTCATCGATGTTTCTAACTCTCTATCCCTCTCCCTTCCCTCTGAAAAAAAATCAATAAAATATATATATTAAAAATGAATTTATAAATGGAAAATTTAAATGTTTTTGTTCCCCTTTGTTTCATTGTTTAAACCAACATTTTGAGTTAGGCACTGAGGCTGTAAAGAATTCAGAAATTTATAAAATAGAGTCCCTATGTACCACAAGCTCACAGTATATTGGGGAAGACTATTGAGAAAATCCACAATTGTGAAAGCATTAAGTGCTATGATAATATTCAGTAGGAGCTAAAGGAGAGCAATAAAGAAACACCTGTGTTTTTTGTAGGTTTGAGTTGTTGGTCGTATGTGAGAAAAATAAAAAATAATCTCAGAAGAAAATGTCACTGGAGATGAATCTTTAAAGGTAAAGAGAATTGGCCAGGTGAATGGGAAGGGGAGGCATTCAAATTTGCAGGAAAAATATGTTAAGTCACTGAGGGAAGCAAGTGTGGCTTTCTGGAGAAGCTATAGGTAGGCCAGTTTGGCTAAAACTGAGGATGGAAGGGAAGCAATGGCAGCAGATAATGCTGCAAAGGTTAATAAGGCCAGATCATGGAGTCCAAAGTAAAGAGTCTGAATGTTACCTTGGAAATAGCAGGAGACCACTGAAGTATACTAAGCAGGGAGTGACATAATCAAATTTGCATTTAAGAAAAAGATCAAACTGGCTTTTCTAAGTGCTATGTGATAGGTGCTATAATAGAGGTAAGTGGGGAATAAGTGGGGAATTAAAGGAGTATAAAAGAGGTACTCAGAAGTGTGTACCTAACTCAGTTAATAACTGACAAATAATCTCATAAAACTTGTACAAGCATTTGTGAAATGCGGATTTATTTAATTTGAGATATTTTCTCTTCCTGAATTTTAGGTACTTTTTACTTTATAGGAGTTCAGAGCATTTTCCAGGGTATAGTTGAAGGACATAGTGGTTTCCAATACGTCCGTAGATTACAGCTACATAAATGTAGTTGGAGGGCTATCAATATGCAGGGAACAATTTTCCTACCCTTTTGAGGATGACATCAAGTAAGATGTCAGCCTCCAACAGGACCCTTATAGCTTTGTTAGAGACAGAGTCCTGACTTCTTATTTTACCGGCAATGTTATAGGAAAAATTGAGAATTTGATATTTCTTTCTTTTGGGGCCTTTTCTACTCAATATGAATGTTCAGATTTGGTTATTTCTATTCAAAACATGGAAAATGCCACATAACCCAAACATCCTTTCAATTTCCCTTTTAAAATGAATGTAAGGTTCTATCAACATCAGGGTCACCCCCTAGCTCAAGCAATATTGTTCAATGATTTAGCTTGAGGAAAAACAAGAAAAAAACTTAATTTCAGATTTTATATTTTTAGTTTCTCTTGATTTAGAGTCCACAGGTACATTAGTGATTACAGTTCCCTTTGGAAATAAAACCAAAGGTTATTGTTACCTGTTTTGCACTGTGGCCTAGGCATTTGCTGCAGTTATGAAATTAAACAGCTGGGCACCTTGACATTGTAAACTGAACAGAATTGTTTGAAAGGAAAGAAACGTCCTCTGATATTTGTTGTTGTTTTTTTTTCATTGCCTAATGCTGGCTAACCAAAACTATATTCAGCAGAGTCGGGAAGTTGATTTTATTGGAATTGTTAAGTAAAACATAAATTAGTAATTGCCAAGTCTTAAAATGTTTCTTATAGCTTAGGAATCTTTATGCATGAGTCTAACATTAATTGTCTCTAATGATGTTGCTGAATTGATCCTCCTATTAATATTTTGCAAGTTCAGCTGCTGTTATTGGCATCCCCTCTGAATGTCAACAATCTATTCACAAGGAATTGAGAACATATTAGGCTTATGTATATAAGCCAATATTATTTAACAAGGAAATGTAATGTTGCTGAAGACAAAGCTTATCTGAAGAATTAAGGTGAACAATTAATTAATATTTGGTTGTGCATTATTATTTAAAGGGGGTCATTTAACTTAAATGTTGTTTCCTATTAAGCTCAATTTGAGTTTTTTTAGTGTGACTTAATTATATACCTTTTGGTTTATGGTTGCCTTTCATTCTGATATTATACTCTCTGAAGCATTAAGGGAGGTACAGATAAAGCTTAAGTCCCCCCAACCCCCAGGTCAGCCTTCATTGAAACTTTATGAAGTGCCTATACACTGTATTAACTATTTTTTTAATTAAATCTTTATTGTTCAGATTATTACAGTTGTTCCTCTTTTTCCCCCCCATAGCTCCCCTCC
>NW_005361652.1:2220651-2222418 GCF_000412655.1 Myotis brandtii | reverse complement strand
CCAGTTCCCACCCCACCCTCTGCCCTCACTCCCCACCCACTGTCTTCATCCATAGGTGCACGATTTTTGTCCAGTTTCTTCCCGCATCTCCCATTCCCCTTTCCCCGCCAAGAATAGTCAGTCCACTTCCTTTCTATGCCCCTGATTCTATTATATTCACCAGTTTATTCTGTTCATCAGATTATTTATTCACTTGATTTTTAGATTCACTTGTTGATAGATGTGTATTTGTTGTTCATAATTTGTATCTTTACCTTTTTCTTCTTCTTCCTCTTCTTAAAGGATACCTTTCAGCATTTCATATAATACTGGTTTGGTGGTGATGAACTCCTTTAGCTTTTTCTTATCTGTGAAGCTCTTTATCTGACCTTCAATTCTGAAT
Source organism: Myotis brandtii (assembly GCF_000412655.1). Taxonomy (NCBI): domain Eukaryota; kingdom Metazoa; phylum Chordata; class Mammalia; order Chiroptera; family Vespertilionidae; genus Myotis; species Myotis brandtii. Next base: position 2,222,036 of record NW_005361652.1, on the reverse strand, counting down.
GATAGCTTTGCTGGATAAAGTAATCTTGGTTGTAGGTTCTTGGTATTCATCACTTTGAATATTTCTTGCCACTCCCTTCTGGCCTGCATAGTTTCTGTTGAGAAATCAGCTGACAGTTGTATGGGTACTCCCTTGTAGGTAACTGACTTTTTTTCTCTTGCTGCTTTTAAGATTCTCTCTTTGTCTTTTGCTCTTGGCATTTTAATTATGATGTGTCTTGGTGTGGTCCTCTTTGGATTCCTTTTGTTTGGGGTTCTCTGTGCTTCCTGGACTTGGAAGTCTATTTCTTTCACCAGGTAGGGGAAGTTTTCTGTCATTATTTCTTCAAATAGGTTTTCAATATCTTGCTCTCTTCTTCTGGCACCCCTATAATTCGGATGTTGGTACGCTTGAAGCTGTCCCAGAGGCTCCTTACACTATCTTCGTATTTTTGGATTCATTTTCATTTTGCTTTTCCAGTTGGGTGTTTTTTGCTTCTTCGCATTTCAAATCTTTGACTTGATTCTTGCGATCCTCTAGTCTGCTGTTGGAACTCTGCATAATATCCTTTATTTCAGTCAGTGTATGCTTAATTTCTAGTTGGTCCTTTTTCATAACCTCGAGGGTCTCACTAGATTTCTTGAAGGTCTCACTACATTTATCAGCAGTCTCACCAGACTTTTTGAGGGTCTTACACTGTATTAACTTGTATAGAGAACTAGAGGCCTGGTGCACGAATTCATGCATGGGTGGGGTCCTTCGACCTAGCTGGTGATTGGGGACAATCAGGGCCAGCCGGCCAAGGGGAGGACTGTGGGAGGTTGGCCGGTTGACCAGCCATGAAAGGTTGGCTATGGGAGTGCACTGACCATCAGGGGGCAGCTCCTGTGATGAGTGTCTGCCCTCTGGTGGTCAGTGTGTCATCATAGCGACCGGTAAACCAGTTGAGCGGTCCACCAGTTGTAATGGTTGCTTAGGCTTTTATATATATCTACACTAATAAAAGACAAACATGCAAATTGACTATATCTTTGCTATGCCTTAAGCCATGCTCACCAGCCAATCAGAGCGACTATATGCAAATTAACCCAACCAAGATGGCGGCCAGCAGCCACAGAGCTGGAGCGAGCAGGAGGCTTGGTTGTCCCAGTGATGGAGAAAGCCAAGCTTCCTGCCTGCTGTGGCCTGGCTCTGAGCTCCAATTAAGGCAACAAAGTTTCAATTATAGAAGACAAATAAACCCCAGATGCCTGCTTTAAGCCGGCCATGGCCATGGAGCTTGAGCAAGCAGGAAGCTTGGGTTGCCCCTGGCAATGGAGGAAGCCAAGCTTCCCACCCCGCCCTGGCTGGCTCTGAGCTCCACTCAAGGCTACAAAGTTTCAATTATAGAAGGTAAATAAATCCCA
>NW_005361652.1:2209668-2220325 GCF_000412655.1 Myotis brandtii | reverse complement strand
GACTGGTCACTATAACACACACTGACCACCAGGGGGCAGATGCTCAATGCAGGAGCTGTCCCCTGGTGGTCATTGTGCTCCCAAAGGGGGAGCTCTGCTCAGCCACAAGCCAGGCTGATGGCTGCCAGCACAGTGGTGGTGGCGGGAGCCTCTCCTGCCTCCTCAGCAGCACTAAGGATGTCCACCTTCCAGCTTAGGCCCGCTCCCCGGGAGATCAGACATCCTTAGTGCTGCAGAGGAGGCGGGAGAGGCTCCCACCACTGCCACTGCACTTGCAGCCATCAGCCCGGCTTGTGGCTGAGCACAGCCCCCCCCGTGGGAGCACACTGACCATCAGGGGGCACCTCCTGTGTTGGGTGTCTGCCCCCTGGTGTTCAATGTGTGTCATAGTGACAAGTCGTTCCACCATTAGGGTCAATTTGCATATTACCCTTTTATCATATAGGATTGCTAGTGTGCATCATATGTACTGTCTGGTCAGTCGGACAGATGGTCGGACAGAAGGTCGGTCACTTAGCCTTTTATATATATATAGATAGGTAGATAGATAGATAGATAGATAGATAGATATATCCTTGAATCTCCACTACGCAACCATATGAAACAAATGTATTTTACACATAGGGAATCCAAGGTCCAGGGTCATTAAATAATATGCCAAGGTGTCAACTTAGGTAGTCTGAGTCTAGAACCTTACTCATTAATTACTATGCTATACTTTCTTAAGACAATGTTTTTCAGAAAGAGTCAAGACTAGCAGCATCCTGAAGAAAGTTCTTACCATTGCCAATAGGTAGTCTGGTTATAGAGCCAATATTTAATATACTAGAGGCCCGATGCATGAAATTTGTGCAAGGGGTTCAGCCCCCACAACCCCATGGCCCCGCCCACTGGTCATTCCAGAAGGTCCTTCTGCCTTCCGGTCTAATTAGCATATTAGCTCTTTATTATATAGGATATTAATATTCTTAATCCCTTCATACCTGTGATCAAACTTCCACTCCTAGATAATTACCCAGGAGAAATTAAAACACATGTCCACAGAAAGACTTTTCCACAAATGTTTAAAGCTGCTTTATTCATAATAGCCCAAAATTGTAAACAATGCAAATTTCTATCAATTGGTGAATGGATTGTAATATATTCATATGATAGAATGCCACTCAACAATTAAAAGAGACGAATTGCTAATATACACAAAATGGGTGAATTTCACAGACACAATGATGAGTGAAATAAGCCAGGCACAGGAGAGTACATAATGTATGATTCCATTTATATAAAGTTTAAGAATAGGCAAATCCAAGCTGTGGTGAAAATAATCAAAATAGTGATTTCCTCTGGAGAGGAATTGATTAGCAAGAGTACAAAAGAACATTCTGGGGTGATGGAAATAGCATTTACATTGATTGGGATATGGGGCACACAGGTTTACTAGTATGCATTTGGAAAGACTAATTCAACTATATACTTAAAATTGTACATTTCACTCCTTAAAAATTATACCCCAATAGAAATTTAAAGCAAGTAAACAATAAGATCAAATGTTATCCCTCAAAATAACTTTCACATAGTCCAAATGGGTAGAGCATGTTCAACCCATTATCAGGCCAAGAGTCCAGAATCAAGGGCATCTACTCTGAGAAGACTGGGATGAGGCTTTAAAGATACACAGTGGAATTGATGGAATATGCCTAGTCAGGTGGTACTAAGAGTTTTGGCCAAAAGGACATGAGAAAATCAGAGCTCAAAACTATCCCAAGGAAATGACTGTGATTTCCTAGAAGGAAGACCATGGATTTTTATCTCCGTAAAACACTAGGGCAAGAATAATGTGAGTAGGACTGAGGTGGCTGGGATTCCAAAAGACTTTTTCCTGGTCACCTGTTATAGAGGGAAACAGCAAAAGCCTGTGTATTTCAGACTTTCCAAGAAGAAAAAACGCCACAGAGGCAGGCTGGATAGCCCCCCAGAGGCTACTGAAAATTATCCTGAAGGATTAAAATTTTTAGTCTTGAGCAAAATATTAATAGAAAATCTTCTGTTTCCTCTGTCTAAAACACCCTGCCCAAGCTATTCCCTTTTGTATTTAGATCTCTGCTCAAATGACACTCCTCCAGGAGGCCTTCCTGACTACCTTAACTATAATAAATATCCCCTACTCTTACCATTACTCTCTGTCCTCTTGCCTTACTTTATACTTCTTTATAGCCCTTATATTATGCTACATAATTATTAGTTTATCTAATTATTCTTTATCTCCATGCACTAGAATAAAACCTGGGGCTTTAACTGCTTTGCTCACTACTGTATCCTCCATGCCTAGAAAAGTGTCTGGCACATCACGGGTGATTAATAAATATTTGTTAAAAGTAACATACTAATGATAAGACTGTTGTAAGAGCATGGCCTATTCCTTACATGGCATGACAGCATGATTACCTGTACCTAGAGTTATTATATTCAGAAAACTTTGTTTTATATGAAGTGCTTAATATAACTAACAAATCAACAAATGATCAAAATAAGGTAAGGTAAGGACTGGCTAACAGGATGAATTGAGTTGCCTTCTAGTTGTAGTTTCTGCCACCTGGGCTATGGAGTTCAAACAGTCCCAAGAGCAATAAATGAGAGAGAATAAAGTAGAAGCAATTCATATCCATACACTACACTTAATATATCTCTCTCCCTCTCCCTTTCTCTCTGAAATCAATAAAAATATATTAAAAGAAAAAAATGGAAGTGATGTCCTAAAAAAAAAAAGTTGTCTAGTTTCATTTTTTTTGCATGTATCTGTCCAATTTTGCAACACCATTTATTGAACAGAGTATCTTTACCACATTGTATATTTTTGTCTCTTTTGTCAAATATTAATTGATTATAAAGGCATGGGTTTATTTCTGGGCTCTCTAGTCTGTTCCATTGACCTAATATATGCCTGTTCTTGTGCCAATACCATGCTGTTGTGATTACTATGGCCTTGTAGCATAGTTTGATATCAGGTAGCATGATTCCTCCAAATTTGTTCTTCTTTCTCAAAATTGCTGTTGCTATTCAGGGTATTTTATAGATCTATATAAATTTTTGGAATATTTGTTCCAGTTTTGTGAAATACACCATTGGTATCTTTATTATTATTATTATTATTATTATTATTGATGGGGAGAGAGATAGAAACATCAATGAAAGAGAACCATCAATCTGCTGCCTCCTTCACACCTCCCACTGGGGATGGAGCCTGCAACCTGGGCATGCACCCCTGACTGGAATCCAATCCGGGACCCTTCAGTTGGCAGGCCAACACTCTATCCACTGAGCCAAACTGGCCAGGGCCACCATTGGTATCTTGATAGGAATTGCATTGAATCTGTAGATTGCTTTGGGTAGTATTGACATTTTAAGGATGTTAATTCTTCCTACCTATGAACACAGTATATGGTTCCACTCATTTGTATCTTCTCAGTTTCTTTCCTCAATATCTTATAATTTTCCAAGTACAGGTCTTTTATATCCTTGGTTAAATTTATTCCTAGGTGGTTGTTTTATGAAGCAAGTTTGAATGGGATTGTTTCCCTTTCTGATAGTTCATTATTAGTGTATAAAAACGCAACTGATTTTCTGGATATTTATTTTGTATCCTACTACTCTATTGAATTATTTTATCCATTCTAGTAGTTTTGTGGTGGAATGTTTAGTTTTTTTTCTATATACAATATCATGTCATCTGCAAATAATGACAGCTTTACTTCTTTTGCAACTTCAATGCCTTTTATTCCTTCTTCTTGTCTGACTGCTGAAGCTAGGACTTCCAGTACTGTCTATATAATAAAAGCCTAAGCGACCATTACAGTGGAACGACCGGAACAACCGGTCATGACATGCAAGTGGAACGACCGGAACAACCGGTCACTATGACATGCACTGACCACCAGGGAGCAAACACTCAATGCAGGAGCTGTACCCTGGTGGTCAGTGCACTCCCACAGGAGGAGCGCTGCTCAGCCAGAAGATGGGCTCACGGCTGGCGCGCACCTGCCACAGCAAGAGCCTCTCCCTACTCCACAGCAGCACGTGCAGCGGGCCAGGATAAGCATGAACAGCACCTGGCACAATTTAGGCTCCCCCTGGCCTCCTTGGTGCACTGCTACATCTCCCAAGGGGTCCTGGACTGCAAGAGGGCACAGGCCAGGCTGAGGGACCCCCTCCAGTGCACAAGTTTCATGCACCAGGCCTCTAGTGTTGAATAAAAGTGGTAAAAGAAAACATTCCTGTCTTATTCTTGATCTTAAGGGAAATGCTTGTAGTTTTTGCTCATTGATGATGATGTTGGCTGTGGGTTGTTATATATGATCTTTATTATGTTGTGGTATGTTCCCTCTATCCCCACTTTGCTGAGAGTTTTTATAAATGGATGCTGGACTTCATAAAATAATTTTTCTGCATCTATTGATATGATCATGTGGTTTTTATCCTTCATTTTATGTGGTGTGTCACATTTATTAATTTGTGGATATTGTACTAACTTTGCATTCCTGGAATAAATCCTGCTTGAGCATGGTGCTGAGAGCTTTTATCAAAAATGGGTATTAGGTTTTGTTTATTGCTTTTTCTGCATCTATTGACATGATCATGTCATTTTTGTCTTTCAATTTGTTTATGTGATATATCACATTCATTGATTTATGAATATTGTACCAGCCTTGCATTCCTGGAATAAATCCCAATTGGTATGGATCTAATTTACTAATATTTTCTTGAGAATTTTAGCATCTATCTTCATCACGGATATTGGCCTATAATTCTCTTTCTTTGTAGTGTCTTTATCTGATTTTGGAATTAGAATAATGCTGGCCTCATAAAGTGAGCTTGGGAGTCTCCACTCCTCTTGAATTTTTTGATTAGTTTGAGAAAGATAGGTGTTAGTTATTCATTGAATGTTTGGTAAAATTCACCATTGAAGCCATCTGGCCCAGGATTATTTTTATTGTTGGGAGTTTTTTATTACTGCTTTAATGTCATTAGTTGTAATCTATCTATTCAGATTCTTTGATTTTTCCTGATTCAGTTTTGGGAAATGTTATGTTTCTAGGATTCATTTTCTTAAGCTAACCTGAGCTCCAGGAAAAGAATACCTATCATTACTTGGTATAGCATAAAACAGATACAAGCTGGAGATCTGTAATGAGTAGAACTGGGAGTTTGTGATATGTTTTCCCTCTGTTAAGATGATAAGTGTTAGCATCCTTACCTAAGACTGTTCTGGAAATCTGAAAACACTGATCATACTATCACCAGTCTTCAGGCTTATTGTTAGTATAAATATATATTTTTTTACTTTACAAAATTAGTATGGTGGTTCCTTCATTAATCCTGGCTCTTTTGTAAAAACAAAACAAACAAACAAAACTAAACAAAACACTATCACCTAATTCATAACTATATGAACTGAAAATTAACTTTGAGTTAAGAAAGCTTTTAAAACGCTTTCAAGAAAGTCTAATCTCTGATATTTTTAAGCACTCTAAATATTAAAGGTTACATTAAAATGGCACCTATTGCTGATAACAATTACACTAATTCCAATGTGTTATACAAAGTAAAAAAAATATCTACAGGTTGATGATAGTTAACTTATAGTTACTAACCACAAGAATCTGTCAGTATTGAACTTCAGCTATAATGGAATACCTGGTTTGCTGCCTCACTGCTTTTAGTCTCTATAGCTGGGACATTTTTACTGCCAGCAATGCACCAGCACCTAAAGATCAATCTGGCCCATGAGCAGAGGAAATATTAAGACCCATTGGAGACCTTAGCCCAGCAGCAAGTAAAACTTCATTTACTCTGGATTTTTCCATGTGACCAAATCTTTGCCTGATACACAAATTAAGTAACTGGGTTTCCATTTTTTTTTTTTTTGGTCCCTCACCACATCCTCTCCTTACCCTGTATCTGGTCTTCTCTGGTATTGCCAACTAAGATGTTGATTCCAAATTTCCCTAAAAATTGGCACAACTCACCTGTTGAGATGTCCTATGTTATCTGACATTGGGTCTTCTTGATGTCAACTGCCTATCTGATTATAATTTTTCACATTGCCTTCTGCTGTGATCTGCAGAGAGTACCTTTGCTACTCAGGTGAGTATATCTAATCTCCAGGATTCTGGACATCCCCTTTCCAATCTACAGTTATTCTGTTTAGACCCTTTTCAATAGTCACTCAATGTAATCATTAACAAAAGAACTGAGCTTTTTTCATTTCATTCACTGAACAATAAACAGATCAAGATGAGCAAGTTGGCTTCAGGACGCTCAACCTGTTTCATCATTAGGCAGTTAGACAGACATGAGCAGAGCAGGAACAATAATGAAGGTAGGGAAAGTCACCAGGGCAGAGAGTACCTAGCAATGGGAAGAACTTGGGGGACAAATATTGTATGGTGGGACCTTGCCCCTAGAGTGACCTTTTCTCACTGGTCATGTGGTTTAGACACCCTGACCATTTATATATCTGGTCATGTGGTTCAGTCCCTCCCCTGACCTTTTCTCTCCTAACATGTCAATAATCTTGCAGTAGACCCTCTCAGAGGAAGAACAAAGAGGCCAGAGAAAAGCCTTATATGACTCCCATACAAGCCCTTGCACAGTCACTCCTTTAAGCATTAAACCCCCAAGACAATGAGGTTCATACCACCATCAAATAATCTTAGGAACAAAGCCCCAGGTCTGTTGACCAAAGAGACATAGTTGGTCAAACTGGAGATAACATTGAGGCCTCAGTTGTGTTCAGCTCCAGGCCCAGAAAAGCGGCAAGTCCAGGAGGGGTGATGCCATGGCTGACATCAGGACCAGCTGCATTGTCTAATGAACCCTAATATTAACCAGTCATTGAAGACCATGACCCTGAGAAGACACACCTGGGAATCTAATAAATATTCTGTTGATATTGTACCCTGACATCACTTAAATCTCGACCTTTGAAAAAGAGCTAAAACCTCTTCAGTTGAAGGACCCAGTGTGCGCTCACACTCTCTCTGTAGATCATGCCCATACCTTTCCCCGCCCCATTCTTTCTCCAGGCACCCTTTCTCTGGAGCAGGCCCCTGCCTTTTCCCCTCTCCTTCCCCCGGGTGCTTTTTTTTTTCTTTCTCCTAAACTCCAAGGGCCTTTTCTCTGTAACTTGTTTTCCGAATTTACACAGCCCAGCTGGCTCACCTCTTTCATGTGCACTTCTTATACCCCTATGACTTTCTGAAAAATCTCTCGTATTTGAGTTCCTTGGCTCTGAATTCTTTTCTTAACTGAACTCAAAGACTGAGGTCTAACATCTGGTGCCCTTTGCCATTAACAGTATGATTATCTTATCTCTATTTGAGGCTTTCTAGACAAGCTATTATAACCAGAACTGTGGAGATGAAACTTGGCTAATGCTCAAATCAAATAGACTTAAGGACAGTTAAATAACCGCTTCTGAAGAGGACAAACCAAAACAGAGGCATCTGGAGAGTGTTGACTCTTAGTAGAATGAACTTCATGGGAAAATTGGGCATCTTTTAAAGTGAAGTTTGGAAATGATAGTTCTAACCGTGGGATATTAATAGATGGATATACCAATTGATGTGACAAGGACATGGTAAAGGGCTTTCATATGACACAGTAGATAAACTCAAGAAAAAGAAAGCAGAAGGAATTCATAGGCTTAGGTTTGTATATCAAAAGAGTGAAAAATGACGTGAAAAGTGAATGGAAATCAGAATCTAGTTAGATTGGTAATTGGTACCAAAGTTAGCAAAGGTGGTAAAAATAAAAGTAATGAGTTTCTGCAGAACAAAATTGGGAAGATTGCAGCAAGAGCTGTGTGAAATTGAATGAGTGCAAGCAGGAAAAAGCACAGAATAGAAATGCAAAGCATTAAAAGTCCTTCAATAGGTTCCTAAGGATCCTGCCTGTCACCTACCAATAACAATAATAGGAGCTAAAGAGGCCTTCCTTGTCTGAACTGCTATATGCAAAATGCATGGCAGGACAAAGAGAGGTCTATTCATGGAATAAAACATCAGGTTTACAGGGAGACAAGAAAATATCACAGAACAGGTTTGAGTGTAAAATAAAGATAAGACTGACAAAAGAAGAGAATGAAAAGAAGAGCTAACATGTATAAGATGCCTTGAAAGCCCATCCATTCCACAATTTTGGTTTTCTGATTAATAGGCAGACATGAACTCCACCTTAATAACACCTTTTGTGATTTGGAAGTTGTGCCTTACACATTTTGAAATTTCTCCTTGATTGGGTAATGAAGTTTTGGAATCCATTGTGAAATCACAGGAACTGAATGTTTTAAATTTTGTAAGTGATCAATGATCTATGAATTCTCTGGGAAAGACAGTTTCATAATGGTGGCATTAATATTGTTTACATTTAAAACTTTCCTTCCTAGAGTGAAGAATGGCAGTAACTATCACCTCAACCCCTGTGACACACCCACATACACCAAAGTCATTATATATTAATACTATAGGAAAAGGAACATTTATTTCTGAAGAGATTCTATGAATTAAGGATTTTGAAAGTATTCTTTTTCTTAATCCTCACCTGAGGATATGTTTATTGATTTTAGAGAGTGAGGAAGTGAGAGAGAGATAGAAACATGAATGTGAGAGAGAAACATCAATTGGTTACCTCCCATTTGTGCCCCGATAGGAGATTGAACCCATAACCCAGGAATGGAACCTGCAACATTTTGGTGTAAAAGATGGCACTCCAACCAACTGATCCACTGAGCTGGGGCTAAAATAGAGTATTCTTAAAGAGGAAAAATGGGTTAAAGAAAAATATGTTTATATAAAAGACTCAATTTCAGATGATGTAGCTCTGTAAACACAATCATAGTATTATTTCATTCATATTGTTTTACTGAGATGGTATGGGTGAATTCTAAGATTTTTCATGTCTTAGAAAGTTGCTGAGATTGGTAAAGAAATTAATTTTTTAAGACAATGGTATTACTCTTGATGGGAGAATGTAATCAGTGGGATTTCTTTTAAAATATATTTTTTATTGATTTCAGAGAGGAAGGGAGAGGTAGAGAGAGACAGAAACATCAATGATGAGAAAGAATCATTGATTGGCTGCTTCCTGCATGTGCCCTACAGGGAATTGAGCCCACAACCCAGGCATGTGCCCTTGACTGGAATTAAACCTGGGACCCTTCAGTCCGCAGGCCAACGCTCTATCCACTGAGCCAAACCAGCTAGGGCGGGATTTCTTTTTTGTTGTACTTTTTCATCATTGTCATAGTATTTATATATGATATAATTGCTTTTACATCAGTGTTGAGTAGAAAAATTGCCCAAGATATGCTTAAATTATATTCCTGCTCCTTTCATATCTCCTAAATATATAATACACAACTTTTTAAAAATAACCATTTAGCACATTATTTAATTTTTAGTATGTTGTATTACTATAATCATCCAGTGAAAGTGAGAATGAAATTTGATATAGAATCTAAATTCAATGAGCCGTCAAAGACTTGACAATAATTTTGATAGAAGTTTAGAGTATTTAATTATCACCTAAAATATAGATGCTGAATTTAGACTGTTTCAGATGCTTCTTATAATAGCAAATATTTGTGATTCTCCAGATATGATTTTACAGGTGAACATAGCAAAGCCCTAAATTTTAGTACTTAGCAATTTTTTCACATCCTATTTGGGTTATATTCTCTCTCTCTCTCTCTCTCTCTCTCTCTCTCCACACACACACACACACACACACACACACACACACACACACACACCACAGAGATTTAAAAGGAAAGGCAATTATTTTTTATCCTCTGTGTGTCTTTCCATAATTTTCTTCCCCATATTTATGCTCTTCTGGAGCAGGTTTTGTTACTGTCAATGTGTAACTGGGTCACTTGGTAAGGGAGGAAGATGCCATTCTTCTTCTCCATCAGATCTTGTATACCTAATTTCTGCTTTAGTCATCTGTTCATTCACACATTACTCATATTATTTCCTCCCTGTATCTCTGGTTTCCACATTCTCTCCTTCCATACATTCACACCTATTCCTGCAGAAGTCATTCCTCCTCTCTTCCAAGATGATAAATAATAATTGACATTAAAGTAGCTAATGTTTATTGAGTGCTTACTATGTGCCAAGCACTATTCTTTATAGATATTAATTCATCTAATTTTCATTATAGCCCTATGAGATAGGAACTATTATTATTAATATTACTAGAGGCCCGGTGCACAAAAATTTGTGCACTTGGGGGGGAGGGAGGGTCCCTCAGCCCGGCCTGTGCCCTCTCACAGTCTGGGACCCCTCGGGAGGTAACAACCTGCAGGCTTAGGCCTGCTCCCGGGTGGCAGAGGGCAGGCCCAATCCCTAGGTGCAGCCCCTGGTCGGGCTCAGAGCAGGGCCAATTGGGGAGTTGGGGTGCCTCCCCCTGTCATGCACAAAGCAGGGTGGATCGGGAGGTTACGATGCCACCCCTAGTCATCACGCTCAGGGCAGAGCTGATCGGGGGGTTGGGGCGCTGCCCCTGTCACTCACAGAGCAGGGCCCATCAGGGGGGTTGGGGCTCCATACCCTGTCACGCACAGATTAGGGTCGATCAGGGGGTTGGGGAGCTCCCCCCT
>NW_005361652.1:2204549-2208950 GCF_000412655.1 Myotis brandtii | reverse complement strand
GCTGAGGGCCGTTTTCAGGCTGGCAGGTGACTGAAGCTCCCAACCTGTCCTTTTTTTCTTTTTTTTTAATTCTGGGCCAGCTTTAGGTCTGAGGCTTGGCTCCAGCTCTGAGGCCTCGGCTGCTGAAAGCAGGTGTCTGATTTGTTTGAGTTCTATAATCGAACCACTGTTTCAACTCCAGCTCTGAGATCCCAGCTGGCTGAAAGCAGGTTTCTGGGGTTTTGTTTAGCTTCTATATTTGTAACAATGTTTCAAACTGCAAGCTCAGAGGCCGGCAGCCACAGGTGGGGAACGTTGGCTTCCTCCGTCACTGAAGCAAGCAAGCCTCCTGTTCTCTTCAAGCTGCCTGGCTGCCGGCCGCCATCTTGGTTGGCAGTTAATTTGCATATCGCCCTGATTAGCCAATGGGAAGGGTAGCGGAGGTACAGCTAATTACCATGTTTCTCTATTATTAGATAGGATTTTATAATTAAGGGATAGACAGCATATATATTTTTTTCTTAAGTTTTCACAGTGGCAAAGACAGAATTCAAATCCCAAATTGTCTGACTCCAGAAGCAATTCTCTTTATCAATATACTGGTGTATTAAGTGAAGTACCTAAGATGCTGAGCTGTCTCAATGATTTCCTATATAGAACACTAGACTTTTTTCCAATTCTATTCCAAATTTTCAAGAAAATTTCAAATTGTAAGGTAACAAAAAGGGAGAAATCAGACTTCTCACTCATGAGATTTCCTTCTCTGGGGCTTAAAGAACTTAGACAGAACAGATTTTTAGAGTTCTAGATCATTTACCAATAGAATGAGCTGCCCATTCACTATTACAGTTGGATATATTGATGTCTGTTTTCAATATACACATCTCTGCTGGTGAAATTGTTTCAGTGCTCCAAGTCATCAGAGGGAAAAACAAAGAGCAACTTGGATTTCAAATGATAAATGACCATAATAAACATCATAAAGAGAGGGTAAAAATAAAATGCTTGTACATGGAGAAGTTGAAGCTGCCAGTTATATCTTTTTTAAAAAAATTAATTTAATTTTATTGTTTAAGGTATTACAAATAGTAGTACACATGTCTCCTTTTTTCCCCACTGACCTCCCCCCGGACTCCCCTACCCACAGGCACTTGCCCTCGTTCCCTCACCCCCCAGTGTCTTGCCAACAGATGCAAGACACTAGCAGTTATATCTTGAAGTCAGTGTAAAAGAGGGTGATGTCACAAACATGGAAGATATTTATTTTTTAACGACTTTTAAAATGCCATATGTAGACTTTTAAAATTTTTCTAATATTGGTTCCTTACAAAATATGAGAAACATGCAGTTAGTGAAATGAGAACATGTCAAATCTGTGACAAAATTGGTGTCTTGCTCCCAGCGTTAAGCAGTATAATTTTATTTTTTATTAGAATCCTACCTATCTTTAACATTGACAATAATGCTGAGGATGGAAATGTTGAGGAACATGGCCTTTCAAGGTTAAAAATGCAATTTTATTTTTACCAAATTATGCTTACATATAATGTTAAAAATTCATTAAAAGGTAAAAATGTTGAAGAAACCCTGAATTCTATTTCCACCTATTTTTAATAAGGATCTTGTGGTACCTCAGGACTCACAATTTGTCTTAAAATTATGTTCACCATACTCCTCCCTTACATGTTGTGAAATTTAATCTGCAGAATTTGTTATTATATTATCTAAATTCAATTCACACATTTATTTCAAGGTTAAATGTCCCCACCCCTCAATGGGGGAGGAAACACATTGTTCAATGTTAATGGAAAAACTTCACCTGTGAAATAGCTTCAGACTGTGAAATTAAATACCCCAGGTATGTTCTATGCCTTACTCCCTCTACCCCAATCAACACTCTTTGGATTCCCCCGAGAAAGTATTTAAATACCATGTTTAACTGAGGATAAATCAAGAGATCTGGCCCACCCTGCATGGCTCAGTGGTTGAACATCGACCTATGAACCAAGTTTATGGTTTGATTCCTCGTTGGGGTACATGCCCGGGTTGTGGGCTTGATCCTCAATGTGGGGCATGCAGATGGTAGCTGATCAATGATTCTCTCTCTCCCTCTCCCTTCCTCTCTGAACTCAATCCTATATAATAAAAGAGTAATATGCAAGTTAACTGTCACCTCCACAACAAAGATGGTGGTGCCCATAGAGGCTGGGCAGGACGCTGGCAGCGTAACCCCAGTAACATGAGCCCAGCAGGCAAGCGGGGCTGCAGGCAGCACCCAGCAGGGCCTGCTGTGAGGTGGCGGTGACCAGCGAGCAGACAAGCGGGCCCGCAGGTAGCACCCAGCAGAGTCTGCTTGCCCATCCTGGTGGTGTGGAGAAGGCAGGCCCCGCAGAGAGCAGAGAACCATGGGGACTTGGCCCAAGCTATCAGTAGCACATCGCCTGAGGGCTCCCGAATTGGAGAGGGTGTAGGTCAGGCTGAGAGACCTCTCCCCACCCCCATCCACCCCCTCCCTCTGTGCACGAATTTTGTGCACTGGCCCTCTAGTAAAAATATATTAAGGAATAAAAGAGATCTGACCATGAAGGATCATTTCTGTAACCTTGAAAAAACTACTCCTTTTAGGTATTAAATCTCCAACTAGTTTGTAAGATTATTAAGAATGGGGACAGATATTTACTTTCATGTAGCTTCCTATAATACCTCACAATCTTTTCCTTCTTTCTCTTCTGCTTACATTAGAGGTCTACTAATTCCACTTTTCCAGTTTACCATATAATTCCAAGTTTCATAAGAGTTAGTCCTCACTAGAATGCTCTGAACTCTTTATCCAAAATAACATCTAATCATCTCTGCTTTCTCAGCTAACTTTATTAAAATTATATAAACTTACATAACAGAAGGGATACTTTTTAGCCTTCTCAGTCTTGTGCCTCCTACACCAAAGTTACCTGTCATTTATCTCAAAAAACATGGATTGCAACATTATTTCCTTTAAGTAATGAGAAGGTTTTTGGTAGGGAGATGGTTTTCCCAAAGGGAATGTTTTTATTTTTAATTATCATAGCTATGGAATCTCTCTCTCTCTCTCTCTCTCTCTTTTACTTACATTTTATATAGATAAGGGGCAAAATAACTAAAATAAATTTATTCTGATATTTCAGACATATAAGGGATTTTTATATTTACCTAATGTGCATTTTTACTGTGATTTGTCTCTCTAAAAGCCATAGTGTTTCAAAATTTAATGAGATTATGTGATATATTATCATCGTTTGCAAATGCACTCATCAGCTGTGATTAATCTTGCTCCTTCTGAGAAGCAGTATTGGGTGTTATTTTTTTTTTCCTTTGTAGTGGGTATTTGTGTCACTCTTTATGAACTTTGGCCAAAAAGACTGCCCATGGGAGTGGCAAGCAAATGGGATGTTTGGAATAAGGCATTTTATGACTGTCTTTATGTGGGCCTTTATGATAAGTAAACATCTCAAAGAAATTCACATAATCTGCAAAGAAAATAATGTAAATATTTATATACAGATATAATGTATATTACTAATTTATGGAAGAAAATATTGGATATTTCCTGCTGAATGAAAGCATATGCTTGATTAAATTAAAACAACATCGATTCCTTAAATATGACTTTCTCAGGACACCTATGTAAGCCTTACATTTCAAGGAAGATATAGGTGATCAGCTCAAGAATTCAGAGATCTAGCAAAGAAAGCAAATATAAGTCTCAGGCAATTCCTCTATGCATTTAAGCAATGAATTTTTATACTCACAAGATTACAAACAAATTAATCAATTATTAAGCAATTAAGTTCATCAGGAACAGTGAGAACTACTGTCTGCAAGAATGAGGCAAGAATATATTTTGAGATTCTGTCACTGTTGAGTGCCAGTTGTTACATCTTACTATCACCATATCTGTACCACCACATAGGCAGGATAACTGAAGTCCTTGTTAGTTCATTTCTCAAAGGAAGAGGATGGATTTGTAAGACATGTAGTGCATAGGGTAGAACTAGGACCTGCAATTATTAAATTTCTTTTTTTTAAATTTCTTTATTGATTAGGGCATTATATATGTGTCCTTATCTTCCCGTTGCCCTCCTCCTGCCCCCCTTCCCACTCATGTCCTCACCACCCTGGTGTCTGCGTCCATTGGTTATGCTTATATGCATGCATACAAGTCCTTTGGTTGGCCTCTCATGCATACCCCCCCTCCCCTACCTTCCCTCTGAGGTTTGATGATCTGATGGATGCTTCTCTGTCTCTGGATCTGTTTTTATTCATCAGTTTATGTTGTTCATTATATTCCACAAATGAGTGAGATCATGTGATATTTATCTTTCTCTGACTGGCTTATTTCACTTAGCATAATGCTCTCCAGTTCCATCCATGCTGTTGCAAATG
>NW_005361652.1:2203785-2204442 GCF_000412655.1 Myotis brandtii | reverse complement strand
ACTGATAGGCACTTAGGCTGTTTCCAAATCTTAGCTATGGTGAATTGTGCTGCTATGAACATAGGGTTGCATATATCCTTTCTGATTTGTGTTTCTAGTTTCTTGGGATATATTTCTAGAAGTGGGATCACTGGGTCAAATGGGAGTTCCATTTTCAGGTTTTTGAGGAAACTTCATACTGTTCTCCAAGGGGCTGCACCAGTCTGCATTCCCATCAGCATTGAAGGAGGGTTCCTTTTTCACAGCATCCTCTCCAGCACTTGTCATTTGTTGATTTGTTGATGATAGCCATTCTGACAAGTGTGAAATGGTACCTCATTGTCATTTTGATTTGCATCTCTCAGATAATTAGTGACTTTGAGCATGTTTTCATATGTCTCTTGGCCTCCTTCTGTCTTCTTTGGAAAAGTGTCTATTTAGGTCCATTGCCCATTTTTTGGTTGGGTTGTTTATCTTCCTTTTGTTAAGTTGTATGAGTTCCCTGTAAATGTTGGAGATTAAACCCTTATCGGGCCCTAACCAGTTTGGCTCAGTGGATAGAGCGTCGGCCTGCGGACTGAAAGGTCCCAGATTTGATTCCGGTCAAGGGCATGTACCTTGGTTGCGGGCACATCCCCAGTAGGGGGTGTGCAGAAGGCAGCTGGTCGATGTTTCTCT
>NW_005361652.1:2199678-2203432 GCF_000412655.1 Myotis brandtii | reverse complement strand
ATTGCTTTGGGTAGTATGGACATTTTAATGATGTTGATTCTACCAATCCATGAACACAGTATGTTCTTCCATCTGTTTATGTCTTCCTCTATCTCTTTTTTCGTGTCCTGTAGTTTTACGCATATAGATCTTTTACCTCTTTAGTTAAGTTTATTCCTAGGTATCTTAATTTTTTTTGGTGCGATGGTAAATGGGATTACTTTTTCAGTCTCTCTTTCTTTAAGTTCACTATTGGTGTATAGAAATGCCCTAGATTTCTTGGCGTTAATTTTGTATTCTGCTACATTGCTGAATTCATTTATTAAGTCTAAAAATTATTTTATGGAGTCTTTAGGGTTTTCTATGTGCCATATCATGTCATCTGCAAATAAGGACAGTTTTACTTTTTCTTTTCCAATTTGGATGCCTTTTATTTCTTCTTCTTGTCTAATTGCAATGGCTAGTACTTCCAGTACTATGTCTAACAGGAGTGGTGAGAGTGGGCATCCCTGTCTTGTTCCTGTTCTTAGGTGAAATGGTTTTAGTTTTTGCACATTGAGTATGATGTTGGCTGTGGGTTTTCACATATGGCTTTTATTATGTTGAGGTATTATCTTTCTATTCCCACCTTGCTGAGAGTTTTTATCAAGAAAGAGTGTTGGATTTTGTCAAATATTTTTTCTTCATCAATCGATATGACTGTGATTTTTATCTCTCAATTTGTTTATGTGATGTATCACGTTTATTGATTTGTGGATATTGTACCATCCTTGCATACCCGGGATAAATCCTACTTGGTCATTGTGTATGAGCTTTCTGATACACTGCTGGATCTGATTTGCTAGAATTTTGTTGAGGATTTTGGCATCTATGTTTATGATGAATATTGGCCTGTAATTCTCTTTCACTGTGTTGTCGTTATCTGGTTTTGGTATTAGGGTGATGCTGGCTTCATAGAAATAGCCTGGAAGTATTCCTTCCTCTTGAATGGTTCTACCTTTACCTCATCAGTTGTGAAAACAGAATTACTGCAATTACAGCCTTCTTCCAAGGGGGCTCTCTGTCAAAACAAAAGTCTAAATGACAGCTGCCTTTGTTATGTCCCATGTGTGCTTCACTCTCATAACTGCTTTTCACCACTGCCAGCAAATTATATCCCCAATTTTCCCAACAGTGAAAAGCTTGTCTAACAGCTGAAATAGTTGCACAGGTGGATGATGGGGATACTAAAACTGAAAGGAATGTAGTGACTTTCTTAAGTTGCTCAGTTATTTGTTGAATTGACCAGTTCTTCAAATTTGGTGAAAATTAAAAACAATAGCTCTTCATCAATAACAGTTTTGGGGTGGTGATACATAGTCCTAAATTTTAATTTTATCGATGTGGAAATTGTGGCTTAGATAGTGTGATTTGTCAAGAACTAAACTACACCTAGGTTATCTGACACAGGCCCCTAATGGTTTTCCAACATGATGTCTAATTAGTATTCCATAGGCTAATTGTATGTACTGCTATTTGGCTCAGTCTAGGAGTATTCTTCCTTTTGTGCTAAGGAAGGAAATTTTGTCTTAATTTAAATCCTACTCACACAAAATAAGATTTAGGATTTAAAATGGGTGGCACTGGTTCCTGACATTCTGGAAGATCTCTTCTAACACTAAAATTTCTAGCCACAAAATCAGCTGGTGCCAAAGGTAAAATGATTCATACTAAATACAGTGCAAGCACATTAAGACTTTGCTCCATTTTAAAGAATATGGAACATTCAGTTACTACCTAATAATATTTTCCTTGAAATATACTTTTCAATAAGAGTAATTGTGTTAAAGTCAGAATAGGGATGTGAGCTTATAATGTAGCTATGCTACAAAGATCTGTGGTGAGGTCAGAAATGATCTAGAGACTTCAAACAAGTGAGAAGAGAAATGCCAAGAAGAGAAAAGGTCATAGAAAGAAACAACAGAGGCAAAGTAGAAAGGTTAGAAGTTTTTTAGTACCATAAACACTCTACCTTGTAGTAGACTTAGAGACTCTCTAATGATGAACTGATTAATAAAGGCAATACTACTCTTTCAAAGTGACAACTGCACTTTATAATAAAAGAGAGAAACATATTTCTTCTTGCCACACACTGATCTTATGGCATTGTTTTACAATGTATCTAAATTATAGTACTATTCCTCTATCTTGAACTACCATGCCTTCTCAGATGATTCTCTCTAGGTTTGGAGCTCATCTGCAATGAGCCAGGCATATTTCTCCTCCCAGTCCTTTTTTTCCAACATGTAGTCTACATTTGTAAGATGGTTATGAATATGCAGTCTGTACTCATCAATCAAAGGAATATTAAGCAGACTAATTAGAGCTTGGAAGTTTGGTTTTGGCTTAGGGAACACCATACTCATCCAGCATATGTGGAATAGGTAACCTATATATGACACCATTTCAGGTATCAATAAGCTCTGCATTTCCTCTTCTTCTCTCACTCATACTTCTCTCAACTACAACATAAAATTCTACTTTCTAACCATTATTCTGTTAGTTTAAGGACAACCCCTTTAGACTACTCATCAAGTTGTTTCTATTCATTGGCAGCTTAGCGTCAATGAAGTGTCTGAGCTCATATTTATAAAGGAAAGAGGAGCCACAACAATAAGGGCCTTAGGCCTCTAGTACAGGTTAAGGGACCACAAGTAGATGGTAGACAGTGACAAGTAAATAGTCACTTCACAATTTTGTTTCATGTGAGCCTGCCCTAGAGGTGAGTAACAAAGTTTATCAAACAAATGAATGGTTAATACCAATCCCATTAATTGGGTTTGGGAAGCAGTGAAGGTCGGCACCATACTACTAAATGCTGTAGGAGACACAGAAGAATCAGAAGGCATAGTCATAGGCTCTCAAAATTAAAAAGAATTTCAGTGGATACAATGAAGACTTAAAGAGATAAAGCATCTTGTCCAAGACTAGAAAAGGTAGTGGCAGAGCTCTTACAAAAATAAGAGACACTCAATTTTTTGGCTTGAACAGATTTTCAATTAGAGAACTAATGTCATGAAAATAGTGTTTTTATTTCTTTGTAATATTGTTTTGCTATGTGTAACTTTATAACACAATGCTTTCATAGAGTGTTTTCCTCTGACGGTGGCAGATCCTTACCATCCTCTTGGAGAAACCTCTACCTGCTACCTTAAATTAGCCTAGAGATATGCACACTATTTGGAAATAACCTGTGAAGAATTTTTAAATTCAAGTTTAATTTTTAAAATTAACTATGCATACTATTTTAGTAATTTATCTTTTGTCTGCAAGAACTTTATATTATATTACAAAATGATTCTTATCCTTTATATAAAGGTATTTTGTTTTTTGGTCAAACTATGTTAAGAGCAGGTGGGTCTCAAGAGTAAATAATGAATTGGATATCTGAATGACTTTTCCTGAAAAAAGGATAGATTCTATTAACCCAGAAATGTCAGTCTGAAGTAGTGCAAATAAAGGTTTTTCCCATAAGGCAGTTGGCACTTTGTTGGTGTGCCCATTTCAGCCTGTTTTATTACTTACTGTGGTGCAAGAATTTTACTCTCATTCCTGGATGAAGTTTGAGTTTCATTTACATGCTTATTATGGTGGTAATAGATTATAATTTTTTTGAAGATATGGTTTTGCTTTTTTATCATCATTTGTTTCTCTTTTACAAGAATAAGTTTTCTAGTTAGGCCCACACAAAAAAACATTTCTGTCTTTTTTTTTTCTTTCAGTTTTATTTTATTTA
>NW_005361652.1:2196856-2198199 GCF_000412655.1 Myotis brandtii | reverse complement strand
GAAACCATCAACAAAACAACAAGAAAGCCCACTGCATGGAAAAACATATTTGCCAATGTTATTTCTGATAAGGGTTTAATCTCCAACATTTACAGGGAACTCATACAACTTAACAAAAAGAAGACAAACAACCCAATCAAAAAGTGGGCAACGGACCTAAATAGACACTTTTTGAAAGAGGACATTCAGAAATCCAAGAGACATATGAAAACATTCTCAATGTCACTAAACATCAGAAAGATGCAAATCAAAACAATGAAGCACCATCTCACACCTGTCAGAATGGCTATCATCAACAAATCAACAAATGACAAGTGCTGGAGAGGATGCTGTGAAAAAGGAACCCTCCTTCACTGCTGATGGGAATGCAGACTGGTGCAGCCACTGTGGAAAACAGTATGACGTTTCCTCAAAAAATTAAAATTGAACTGCCATTTGACCATTGCTATATTTTAATATTTATATTAGAAGGTTTAATGAAGAAAGAGAATGTCACTGGGGTAATTGTTCATTTACCCCATCTTAATAGCATCTCAGAGCCCTTTCTTTAGATAGATGTTCAACAAAAGGCATTTGTGCCACTTCATCTTTGATTCCTCCATTCTTACATTTTCACGAATGTTTTGAGGACCTTTGACAAGTGGCCTTATCAAAGACTCTAGGCCTTCTATTTGGCATTGCATGCTCTAATCCAGGGGTGGGCAACCCATGGCACGCATGCCAAACATGGCACACCAGTAACTTTTGCTGGCACGCGAAACCCTCTCTTATAATCTTCCATTTACAATTTTTGTGAACATTTGAATGACTTAAATGTTAAATTACAAGGAACTGGCAAGACACTTGATGTTATGTTTGGTTACATAAAGGCTTTTGAAAAGAAACTGGAAGTCTTTAAGAGGGATGTGGATGGTGAGAGAGTTAGATATTTCCCAAACCTCAAGAGGCACATCAAAGACCTCCCAAAAGATGACAGAACAGACTGTCAAAGCCTTCAAAAGCTGTTTTTAAACATCATCGAGTCAACTATTGAGCAGTTCTTCTCAAGATTTGCGAAATTCAGAGAACTGGAAGAGACAGCAAAATTCATGAGGTTTCCAGACAGCATGAAACTGGAGGAACTAAACTTACAAATGTTTTCATGGATAGACATGGCTGACTTTGAAATGCAGTTGATTGAATTTCAGAGTAGCTCAATTTGGAAGCAGAAATTTATTGACCTTAGAGTTGACTTGGAAAACATTGAAAAAAAGCAATTAGAGACAGGAGTACCAGAGAGAAATGTCGAAAATGAACTATTGAGGACTTGGAAAGCCATTCCAGAAAATTTTTTCTGTTTAAAA
>NW_005361652.1:2195662-2196503 GCF_000412655.1 Myotis brandtii | reverse complement strand
TGTACACCTTAAGAGATATCAAGTAGGCATAACATGTTCTCAAAAACTTAGGGTTGGCACGCAGAAGAATTTTGAGTCAGAGATTTTGTTGGTTTTAGCACGCACTCACAAAAAGGTTGCCCACCCCTGGTCTAAGCCAAAGGAGGGATGAACTGAAAACAAATTAAGAACACCAATTACAGAATTTTGGAACATTGTAGAATTCAAAATTAACATGAATTTATGATATTGTAACCATCCCATATCCATAGTGATTTTTCACCATAGCATTTAAATTACATTTAAAATCTCTCAAATTACTTACAACTCCATAGTAGATATTTCAGGAAGTAGGAAGACTCTGAGGATAAGTCAGAATCCCTCTGAGATGAGTGAAACATTGTGGATTGGGAGTTGGGGGATGGGGAGGTGGGATGCAATCTTGGGAACCTGAGGGGAGGGTTTGAATGGGAGTTAGGAGTAAGAAATTTACTTGAAAATTACAGCATATGGTGAGGACTTGGGCTTTGTCTCCAAATCCTGGTTCTGCCCTTTATAAATTCTGTGACTTTGGACAATTTACTTAAATTCTGGTCTATCATATATGAAGGAGGTACAATAATTCAATGTCATACAGTAGCTATAAGATTCAAAGGAGATAATATTTGTAAAGCAGTTAGTGAAGTGCCTGGTACATAGTCAGTATTCAATAAATGGAATATGGCATTAATATTTATTTAATTCTTAATGTTTATTATGGCTCTCCAGGTTTCTCTTTTTATTGAAGTACTAGAGGCCTGGTGCACAAAAATTTGTGCACTCGGGGGGGGGGGGGGTCCCTCAGCCGGGCCTGGGCCCTCTT
>NW_005361652.1:2185656-2195095 GCF_000412655.1 Myotis brandtii | reverse complement strand
TGATGGCTGTTTGCAGGCTGGCCACAACCCCCAGCCACCCAAGCTCCCAGTGGAGGCTGGCTGGAAGCAGGTATCTGGGATTTATTTGTCTTCTATAATTGAAATTTTGTTGCCATGAGCTGAGGCCACAGCCGGCTCAGAGCAGGCGGGAAGCTTGGCTTCCTCCATCGCCCGGGCAACCAAGCCTCCTGCTTGCTCCAGCTCTGTGGCTGCCGGCTGCCATCTTGGCTGGGTTAATTTACATATAGTCACTCTGATTGGCTGGTGGGTGTGGCTTAGGGCATAGCAAAGGTACAGTCAATTAGCATCTTTGTCTTTTATTAATGTAGATATCTGAAAAATCCTGTTTCAGCTTTTTCCCTTTAGAAAACAAATTGAGGTATGACTTTACACATCATAAAAATAATCTATTTTAATTGTACATTTTAATGAATTTGGTAAATTTAACAAGCTTTGCAGTTTTTACCATAATCCAATTTAGAACATTTTAATAAAAACTATTCTTAGGAAACTGTCTCTATGGATTTTATTATCCTGGGTAATTCATATAAATATAATATATAATACATGGCTTTTTGTGACTTGCTTCTTTCACTTATCATGATGTTTTTAAGGTTCATGTTGAAACATCCATGCTGTAGTGTAAATCAGTTCTTCATTCCTTTTTTTAGCTGAATAATATTTCATTTTGGGGATATACCATATATTTATCAAATTATCAGTCGGTAGGCATATGGGTTTATTTCTACTCTTTTGCTACTGTGAATAATACTGCTATGAACATTTGTGTGCAAATCTTTGTGTGAACATATTTTCTCATCTCTTGGGTAAATAAATAGAAGTGGAATTGTGGTAATACTACTATTAGTATTAGCTGTAGAATTAATTTACCACTGTATGATAGTTCGCCTGACAACTAATAGGTGCATTGATTCCTATGGCAAAACAAAGTAACTAACTTAGGATGCTCCTTAAAGAAGCATGCCTAAAAACAAAGCAAAAATCAATAGCCTTTAAATAAATTAAATACATAAGAAAAATTCCAAGAAACCAATTTTAGTCACAGGATGGATCATTTGGAGAAATTTCATTGACATCACTTTTGGGAAAATTCTGAAGACAATGCTTTTGTTTTTTTAACATCTCAACTTTTGACTTGTCTACACTTTTGTAAGATAATAATCTGAATGTCAATAGGACATATGATGCTTCAGGATGGTACAGATATCCTAGTGATTAATACGAGGTATAAATAATTTTATCTGAATATGGTAATCAAAGCAAAGAAGATATATCTTGTGACATCCTTGCTTTATTTTTACTGGGATACTCAAATCAAACCTTAGCAGAAGTGGAGAAGAAGAGAAATGTTTTCATACCAGCCAGTGGAATGAAATACAATTCTATGGTAAGGAAGGCTACACAGTGGTTTTTCTATAGTGAAGACACTACAGTTTTCTAGGTTCCCAACTAAGGGGTCATATTCTAAGCTCTCTCACTTAAAGCAGTGAGTTCCTGAAAAGTAATTGTATTTTAGTACCGACTGTGTGCATAGCTTGTATAATTAGTCCTTTTGGCAGGGAGACAAGACTAGCTTTGCACACACATTCCAACAGAGATTGAAAAAAATACAATATTTTAAAGTTCTAATTTATATGGTACCAGAGGATTTCAACAAAGGCAAGATAGGTTGGTATTCTCAAGCTAAACATAATATAGTAGGTAGACATATAGTAGGTATTCAGTGACCTGGACTGAAGTGCCTGGAATATTGATTTAGAAAGGGTTTTGAACATACTGCACCCAAATATGCCTCTTTAACATATTGGTTACTTTGAGCTGAAGGCAGTTGAGAGCAAGCAGATGTAGGAAGTATTCTCTGACCTCACAATTTCTACTTAAAAGCAGGTAATAAAATTTCCCATGAGAAAGTTGCTCTTCCTATACCAGGGAGGGAAGAACATTATCACTGGAGGCTGTACAAAATAGATCAGTACAAACAAACCTACTAAAATAACCCTTGTTTTTCATTAAGTTATCCTACAGCTTTCCCACTAATTGTCCTACGTTTATTGCCCCTAGCCCAAGCCCGTTTGTCTTGTCACATCACCACATTTTATTGTTCTTAGTTTCAAAATGTGTATAAGCTTTTGGGCCTAATGGCTTCCTTTGGTCATTGTTTTCCTTTGGAAGACTCCTGCATGCATGTAAAAATATTAAGTAAAATGTGTATGCTTTTCTCCTGTTACCTTGTCGTACATCAATTTATCTTAGGCCTAGCCAGAGAACCTAAGAGCATAGAAGGAATTTTTTCTTGCCTAAAATTATTTATAATTATGTTCTTATAAATTTTATATCTTCAAAGCTAAACACTATAGGGGATTTAGGAAGAATGCCAGTAAAGATATGGGAAACTCATATCAGAAGAAAGACCTTTTATTAAGTGAAGAGTAACTATAGTTTTAATAAATTTGAACTCAGACCAAAAACAAACAAATAAGAAAAACAAACAAAAACTCTACAACTTTTGCAAGTAAGTTAGATTTTGTTTATGAGAGGGAGGGG
The DNA here is from genome assembly GCF_000412655.1 of Myotis brandtii. Taxonomy (NCBI): domain Eukaryota; kingdom Metazoa; phylum Chordata; class Mammalia; order Chiroptera; family Vespertilionidae; genus Myotis; species Myotis brandtii. The sequence continues at coordinate 2,192,530 of NW_005361652.1, read as the reverse complement.
GTAATGGTTCCTCAAATCCAAAGGGAAATAATTGAGCACTTGTATCACATGTTTAAGTTTCTGATTTTTTTTTCTTTGAAAGCTAATGCCTTTAAAAACATCAAGGTCTCTAGCTCTTAAGACCAAAAGACACAAAAAACGATTTCAATGTGCAATTAATGTATCACTAAAAAAGAGAGAAGAAACCAAAGATGTGGTACTAGTAGCATAATAGAGAGTAGAAGTGGGTGAGAGCTGAATGTGAGTAAAATAGAAACAGTTGGGGGAGAGACAATGGTAGAGGGAGCAGAGGCATGTCTAGCAATAAAAATAAAATTAAGAAAAACATAGATGGAATAGAAAACAGAAGTTAAAGTAAAAGAGTTTATAGTAGGAAGCTTGGAATAAAGTGGCTAAGAAAACATGGCTGAGACTCGAGTACTTCAAATGTTCCAGGAAACAAAAGGTAAATAAGAAATCTCATTTCATCTGCTTTTATGCAAGAGGAACAAAAAAAGGATTAGCAACAGAAGGTTGGGCTAAAATTAGCACCCCACCTACAACCCCTTCCCTGATGCTGAGCCTGAAATCCCATAAACTCATTCTTTGGGTTAGGGTTTTGCATTTCCAAATGTCATTTCTAAAAGGCAATTCAAATTGACTGGGAAGGTTCAAATACATACAGCTTTGCTGTGGGACAGACACTTCATAGAAAATTAATTCTTCAGAATGCTTTTAAATGTGACAAGGACCCAAGATTAACAAGCATTTCATGATGTGACCTGTCCAGTCTCATCTCTTCCTAATCCCTACCCCCTTGCTTGTTACATAAATGCACACATCATGTTCTTTTGTGCTCTTGTGCCTTTCTATGTGCTATTACCTCTGCTGAGAATGCCCTCCTCTAACCTTCCCTCATTCTCATCTCAGAAATATCTCTACTGTGGCCCTGGCTTGTTTGGCTCAGTGGATAAAGCATCAGCCTGTGGACTGAAGGGTCCTGGGTTCGATTGTAGTCAAGGGCACATGCCCCGGTTGTGGGCTCGATCCCCAATAGGGGACATGTGGGAGGCAGTCCATCAATAATTCCCTCTCATCATTGATGTTTCTATTTCTCCCTCCATCTCCCTTCCTCTCTGAAATCAATAAAAATATATTTTAAAAAATATCTCTACTGTGAAGCCTTCTTTGTGTTGCTTTCTCCTGTACTTCCATTGAAATTTGCATATCCTTTACTTTGGGCAATATCACTCATGTATTTTAATTACTGTTTTCAATATCTATGTTCCTCCCTGGACCACAGTTTCATGATCCTAAACCAATGGATGCTGATTCGTATGTATCACATGGTAGAGGCAGTACAATGTTTAAAACCTGGAGCACTGGAGTCAGATAAATTTATATTAGAATTAGAGGCCCAGTGAATGAATTCGTGCATGAGTGGGGTCCCTCAGCCTGGCCAGTGATCAGGACTGATTCCGGCCATCTTGCCCAGTCCCTATTGGGGCGATTGGGGCCAGCTGGCTGCGGGGGAGGGACTGCAGGAGGTTGACCAGCTGGCCTGATTGGGGCCAATCAGAGCCAGCCAGTGTGGGGGGGGAGGGACTGCGGGAGGTTGACCTGTCATGGGAAGTTGGCTGTTGGAGCACATTGACCAACAGGGGGCAGCTCCTGTGTTGAGCATTTACCCCCTGGTGATCAGAGTACGTCATAGTGACTGGTCAACAGGTCATTTGGTTGTTCAGTTGTAATGGTCACTTAGGCTTTTATATATATACTAAAGGCCCTGTGCACAAACACAGAGCCGCAGGGCAATCAGGGGATTGGGGAGCTCCCCCCTATCAGGCACAGAGGAGGGCTGATCAGGGGGTTGGGGTGCCTTCCCCTGTCACGAACAGAGTAGGGCGGATAGGGAGGTTGTGGCCCCGCCCCCTGTCACACACAGAGCCGCAGGGCAATCAGGGGATTGGGGAGCTCCCCCCTATCAGGCACAGAGGAGGGCTGATCAGGGGGTTGGGGTGCCTTCCCCTGTCACGAACAGAGTAGGGCGGATAGGGAGGTTGTGGCCCCGCCCCCTGTCACACACAGAGCCGCAGGGCAATCAGGGGATTGGGGAGCTCCCCCCTATCAGGCACAGAGGAGGGCTGATCAGGGGGTTGGGGTGCCTTCCCCTGTCACGAACAGAGTAGGGCGGATAGGGAGGTTGTGGCCCCGCCCCCTGTCACACACAGAGCCGCAGGGCAATCAGGGGATTGGGGAGCTCCCCCCTATCAGGCACAGAGGAGGGCTGATCAGGGGGTTGGGGTGCCTTCCCCTGTCACGAACAGAGTAGGGCGGATAGGGAGGTTGTGGCCCCGCCCCCTGTCACACACAGAGCCGCAGGGCAATCAGGGGATTGGGGAGCTCCCCCCTATCAGGCACAGAGGAGGGCTGATCAGGGGGTTGGGGTGCCTTCCCCTGTCACGAACAGAGTAGGGCGGATAGGGAGGTTGTGGCCCCGCCCCCTGTCACACACAGAGCCGCAGGGCAATCAGGGGATTGGGGAGCTCCCCCCTATCAGGCACAGAGGAGGGCTGATCAGGGGGTTGGGGTGCCTTCCCCTGTCACGAACAGAGTAGGGCGGATAGGGAGGTTGTGGCCCCGCCCCCTGTCACACACAGAGCCGCAGGGCAATCAGGGGATTGGGGAGCTCCCCCCTATCAGGCACAGAGGAGGGCTGATCAGGGGGTTGGGGTGCCTTCCCCTGTCACGAACAGAGTAGGGCGGATAGGGAGGTTGTGGCCCCGCCCCCTGTCACACACAGAGCCGCAGGGCAATCAGGGGATTGGGGAGCTCCCCCCTATCAGGCACAGAGGAGGGCTGATCAGGGGGTTGGGGTGCCTTCCCCTGTCACGAACAGAGTAGGGCGGATAGGGAGGTTGTGGCCCCGCCCCCTGTCACACACAGAGCCGCAGGGCAATCAGGGGATTGGGGAGCTCCCCCCTATCAGGCACAGAGGAGGGCTGATCAGGGGGTTGGGGTGCCTTCCCCTGTCACGAACAGAGTAGGGCGGATAGGGAGGTTGTGGCCCCGCCCCCTGTCACACACAGAGCCGCAGGGCAATCAGGGGATTGGGGAGCTCCCCCCTATCAGGCACAGAGGAGGGCTGATCAGGGGGTTGGGGTGCCTTCCCCTGTCACGAACAGAGTAGGGCGGATAGGGAGGTTGTGGCCCCGCCCCCTGTCACACACAGAGCCGCAGGGCAATCAGGGGATTGGGGAGCTCCCCCCTATCAGGCACAGAGGAGGGCTGATCAGGGGGTTGGGGTGCCTTCCCCTGTCACGAACAGAGTAGGGCGGATAGGGAGGTTGTGGCCCCGCCCCCTGTCACACACAGAGCCGCAGGGCAATCAGGGGATTGGGGAGCTCCCCCCTATCAGGCACAGAGGAGGGCTGATCAGGGGGTTGGGGTGCCTTCCCCTGTCACGAACAGAGTAGGGCGGATAGGGAGGTTGTGGCCCCGCCCCCTGTCACACACAGAGCCGCAGGGCAATCAGGGGATTGGGGAGCTCCCCCCTATCAGGCACAGAGGAGGGCTGATCAGGGGGTTGGGGTGCCTTCCCCTGTCACGAACAGAGTAGGGCGGATAGGGAGGTTGTGGCCCCGCCCCCTGTCACACACAGAGCCGCAGGGCAATCAGGGGATTGGGGAGCTCCCCCCTATCAGGCACAGAGGAGGGCTGATCAGGGGGTTGGGGTGCCTTCCCCTGTCACGAACAGAGTAGGGCGGATAGGGAGGTTGTGGCCCCGCCCCCTGTCACACACAGAGCCGCAGGGCAATCAGGGGATTGGGGAGCTCCCCCCTATCAGGCACAGAGGAGGGCTGATCAGGGGGTTGGGGTGCCTTCCCCTGTCACGAACAGAGTAGGGCGGATAGGGAGGTTGTGGCCCCGCCCCCTGTCACTCACAGAGCCACAGGGCGATCAGGGGGTTTGGGCGCTGCCCCCTGTCATGCTGATCCCGGTGCTGGGAGCCTTGCTGCTCCGCTGATCCCGGTGCTGGGAGGCATATTACCCTTTTACTATATAGGATAGAGGCCTGGTGCATGGGTAGGGGCTGGCTGGTTTGCCCTGAAGGGTGTCCTGGATCAGGGTGGGGGTCCTCACTGGGGTGCCTGGCCAGTCTGGGTGAGGGGCTGAGGGCTGTTTTCCGGCTGGCGAGTGACTGAAGCTTCCAACCGCTCCTTGTTTTCTTCTCTTTTTTTTTTTTTTTTCTGGGCCAGTTTTAGCTTTGAGGCCTTGCTGCTGAAAACATAGATACAATGTTGCGGTCCGAGCCCGGCTGAATGGAAGCCCTTTTCTGGGGTTTTGTTTAGCTTCTTATTTGCAACATAGTATATAGTTGCTTAGAGTTGCAACTGAGAGGCTGGCAAGTTAGGCGGGGAACGTTGGAGTCTGCAGCAAGCAAGCCTCCCTGCTCGCTTCAGTGCCTGGCTGCCGGCCGCCATCTTGGCTGACAGTTAATTTGCATATACTCACTGATTAGCCAATGAAAAGGGTAGCGGTCGTACGCCAATTACCATGTTTCTCTTTTATTAGTGTAGATAGATCTCTGCTCTAATATTTCCTGGCTGTGTGACCTTGGATAGATCATATAATCTCTCTGAGTGCCAGTTTGTCATTTAAAAACCAGACATAACAACAAGAAAAGCAACAACAATATGTAACAGCATTATGAAGAGATTTAAAATAATACATGCATGTGAAAGTCATTAATTCAGATATTTTAAGCCTCCATCTATGGAAAAATGCAAGCAACTTAGGACTAGGAGTCAAGAATATTGAGTGCTATTTTGAGTTTCTGCATTGACTCACTTTTTATTCCCAGCAAGTTACTAAAGTCCCCTGTTTTTCCTATATAAAAAAATAATAATAATCAAGATATTGGCATCATGAAATTTCAACCTAGCTGGCTTCCTACTCTCAGACTTCCAGCCTTCAGAACTGTAAGAACTAAATATTTGTGGTTTATAAGCCAAAAAAAGGATAATTGTTCTCCTACATTTCCTATCTGACCATTGAGTTTAAAGGGAGGGAGTAATTTAAAAGGAGATTGGAGCTCCTCAGAGTGAGACAACTAAGAAATACCAGGTGTTGCTATGGCCATCCAAGAAATAGCCAATCACATTTATCACAACTGTTACTATTTTTTGAGGGCTTACTTATAATGTGCCCAGGCACTAGTCTAAGTATTTTATTTATAGTTCTATGTTTTTAGTCATGTATAAACCAGGATTGGTTGGTCACCAGGCAGGTGTGCAATGAGAGTTTCAAGTATGGAATTGGGTAACCTGGCAGTATATGAATATTCTTCAGTAGCATTATTTGCTTTCTTGCAGAATTAGTTTTTCTTCTCTTTTACTTTCTTCCCTTAGCAACCCTCTAGACATTTTTCTTTGTCCAAAGCAGCATAAAGAGAACTATACCTTCGAACATTATGTAAAATCCTATGTTACATCTGGAAGCTAATTCATGAGGAATGCTATAAAAGTTGAGACATCAGCTCTCTTAAAGCAGCCATAAATGTCTTCTTACTGGAGTAAGGTTACTGCTAAGGTATAATTAGTAGTAACACATATATTAGCAATTAGAAAGTCAGGGAAATCAAGACATGAACAAAAGAACATCTGTTTTGAGAAAAATATCCAACCCTCAAAATCAGTAGGTAATAGATGCTCTCTTCTTCAAACATAATAAATAGTTAAAGAATAACAAAGGAGTGTGTTATTGCTTGCTAAAAATACTCTTGGGATTTCCCCCAAAAGAACTACACAATAATAGTAAAAGTTCTGATTTTTTAACAATTGAGCTAGAAAGAAAAACTGGAAACAATTTTCCTCCGACCTTATTGCAATGTTGAGGGACTCCCTCAAAAGTAATTGCACACTTCAACTGTTAAGGAAAGCAATTTCTGGTTATAATTACCGACAGACTTAGAATTTAAAATCTTTTTAACTCATTTATGAAAATCATATGAAGTACATTGGTTTTCCTCCTGAATGTAGCAGACCACAAGGAATCACAGGAGAGCCTTGAGGGCTCAGATTTTGGAACCAAAGATCCTTGAGTATCTAAAATCTGTGTTCTCCACTTAATGTAGGAGCCTGGGCCATTTCTCAACTTCATTAAAACTCATTTTTCTTCTCTATAAAATGGAAGTAATATTTCTCAGCTATTGGGGAGCTTAAAGGAAATAATTCAATCATGCATTTAGCCCAGTGCTGCAGATGCTACTGTTTTTGTTGTTTTGCTGTTATTATTGTTATCCCTGTCACAGATATAAAGTCTGATGTCTTTATCTATGGAGGCAGATTGATCTGGAAATATATAAAATGACAGTTAATATCTCTAAACAGAGCTATTAGAATACAAGGAGGTGATATAGGTAAAACATCACATATAATAAGCACTCAATACACGTTAGCTACTATTATTTAGCACAGTATTTGGCACCTAGGCTCTCGTTATGTATTAGCTCTTATTGTTACTCCTGAGAATCTGAGATAATAATACTTATAAAACAGAGATGCCCCAACATTGGCTAGTGTTTGGGGAAATCCTACACTGATTATGGACTTGAGCAGTGACTCAGGGAATGGACAGAAGAGAGACAAAAGAAATTATGCCTCTTATATAATATCTACACTAATAAAAGAGAAACATGGTAATTAGCGTACGACCGCTACCCTTCCCATTGGCTAATCAGCATATCCTTATGCAAATTAACTGTCAGCCAAGATGGCGGCCGGCAGCCATGCACTGAAGCGAACAGGGAGGCTTGCTTGCTCCAGTGACGGTGGACTCCAATGTTCCCCACCTCAGTTTCCGGCCTCTCAGCTGCAACTCTAAGCAACTATGT
>NW_005361652.1:2179671-2184528 GCF_000412655.1 Myotis brandtii | reverse complement strand
CCGGCCGGGCCGGGGGCCCCCCCCCCCCCCGAGTGCACAAATTTTTGTGCACCGGGCCTCTAGTAGATTAGATATGGTGGAATGAGGACTTTATGCTAATTAATATGATGAGGCATTAATTTAAAGATGTTTTATATATGCCTTAGCATATCCATTTTTTCACATAATTTATCATCATTATTGGAATAGTGTCAGCAGGTTTCTAAGACAAAACCACACTGCAAAATAAGTTTATGTCTTGTTTCTCTTCAGTTTTAATCTGATTGTCAGATCTAACTTGGGGAGGTAGACTTTCATTATTTCCAGATAATCTATGTGAATACTCTACAGATCTCTTCAGATGTACTCAAGTCAAAGTGCTGGTTTACATTCAATTGTAATGCAAACTCAAGGTTTCCAAGGCAGCTGTCATTTCAGTCCTTCAGTGCTTATTTCCTCAGCACAACTGTGAATATTAATTCTAGGGTTCTGTGGGTTCAGGGTCATCTAAGGAACTCTGTGGGCCAGGGAAAACAACACTGAGGAAGTGCCCTTCACATTTTAGCCCCCAAAAATCTGTTTCAAAGAAGAATCAAAAGCAATCTGTGAGAATGGAGGGAAAGTCCATTCATTGGTATGATGCTGGGAGTTTGTGGTGGCTGTGAGGCTTGTATACAAATGAGCTAGCTAGGAAACAGAATTTTTCCTTTGGTGCCTCACTGGGTCACTTGTTAGTCCATCAGCATGTAGGAAACACCAGCCAGGGCAGGGGCATCTCTGTCACCAGTCCTTATTTAGTGAACAAGAAGGATTCTCAGAAGATTGTTTCAGGAGTCTCAGATGTTTAACACAAAGTCCATCTGTTTTCATTTGCCATGACTGCTCCCATTCTGTTAAGTTTGCTTTTTCTTTGTATGGTTTGAATCATCAGTAAAATTGGATTGCCTAAATAAGTGGTTTTTTTTGTGTGGTTTTTTTTTTGCCTGAGCCTCCTTCATCCCTTGATTCTGTCCTTCCCCCCTCATTTATTCAAGGAGTAAATAATACTTGAACACATACCTACCATATGACAGACAGAGTGTAGGGATGGAAATAAATAATGGTAATCAAAACATAGTTGGCCCTTCCTCCCATTAGTCAGCACAGTTAGGACGTGAGCAGTAATTGACTTATAGATGCATCCTTTCCCTCTGTATCTCAATGAAGTGCTTAATCAAGTAACGGAAAAAAATGGAACAATTATGTCTCCCTCCACACTCCAGATTACTAGGAAAATAAGAAGGATCTTTTTATGGATAGTCCAAGCTCCTTGGCTTTCAGCTCTGTGATCATGAATGGGTGCTAACACCACAGGTAGATGGCATAAGAGACTGCCTGTTAAATAAGGTATAAGAGACACTGAGTTTCAGTCACCGGCCTCTTCAGAATTAGAAACTTCCTCTCCCATTTTAGTGACTTAGGGGCCTATGGAAATATCTGCTCTGAGAAGACAGTACCACACAGTTCTATGTCGTGGAGGAGATGGTTAGTGAGCTAATGGATTTAACCCTATGTAGAAGGACTCAGAAAAAGTCCAAAATCTGAATTGCATTCAGATGGATTTCCACATTTTATGATCAGTGGAAGGCACTAAACTTGGATCCTTTTTGATACCAGTTGCAAGTTGATCTAGGCATATATATATGAAAACCATAGACCACTAATAAAGAGAAAAATGGACATAGAAAGGACATAGAATATGAGTGACCTAAGATAAATCTTCCCTATTTTGTAATTTTGTTAGGTTGACATATTGCCATCCTTTATAGAGCTAATGACAGGAAAAGGATTAGAGTCCTCAGGTTTTGTTTCTATCTGCTCCACTTGACTTCAAGCCCATTGAAGGTAGGAACTTGGATTTCAGTTGTTTTGTATCAGTTGCCGTAGGTCTAGACCAGTGGTCAGCAAACTGCGGCTCATGAGCCATATTCAGCTCTTTGTCCCCTTGAGTGTGGCTCTTCCACAAAATACCGACTTCTGCGCATAGGCCACAGAGTTTCAATCGCACTGTACGTGTGCACCAGCACGTGGTATTTTGTGGAAGAGCCACACTCAAGGGGCCAAAGAGCCGCATGTGGCTCATGAGCCGCAGTTTGCTGACCACTGGTCTAGACTGATAGATGATAAATATTCAGTAAAAGTTGGGTGGGGAAAAAAAGAGAATGTTGTTTCATATTTCTGAAACTTTAAAATCTTCTCTTACACTCTTAAACCTGGTCAAATATCTCCTTATGGGATGTCTTTCCTGACCACTCTATCTAAAATTGCACCTTCATACTCCAGTGCTTTAACTTGCTTTAATCTGCTCTATGCCAATTATTACTGCCTGAAATGCTATTATACAATTAATTATTATTTTGTTTGTTGCCTGATAAAATATAACCTTCATAATGTCAGGGATCTTGTTTGCTTAGTCAGTGCTGAATCTTTAGTATTTAGAATAGTGTCCAACACAAAATAGTGCCCCCCAGGGAATGAAAAATTTCTTCTTATTCCAGGTTTCATTCCTACAAATAGTTAATTAAATGGTAAGAATAATAGAAAGTAGAATAGGCATTGAATAAAAAATCCTCCTGGTTTTCATTTTATCAGGGGCAAGTGGTTTTATAAGTACTTGTTTATTTCAAAGCGGTGGCATTATTTGAGTTAATTTACTAGTTACAATCCTCATTGCCTAAAAATGATTTTTCCCATTTCAATTGTCTTCATTTTCTGAAATATTTTCAAGGCCAAAGAACAGAAAGCATATTTTACAACCAAAAGGAAATTGTTTGCCTTGTTTTATTGAATACCCTTCATTTAACAGCTCACTTAATGAGAACCATCCTTGATGTCAAATTCAAATTCTCATTTCGACTTTTCTAAAGCAAATAGTTTTCTACCCATTATGCAATTTTGCCTTAATGCACCTTTGCAATGGCCAACATAGGGAGAGTTAGAGTCAAATTCTGCTTTTTTAAAAATATATTTTTTATTATTTGAGAAAGGAAGGGAGAGGGAGAGAGATATAGAAACATCAATGATGAGAGAGAATCATTGATTGACTGCTTCCTGCAAGCCTCCACCTGGGGATCCACCCTACAACCCAGGCATGTGTCCTGAAAGGGAATCAAACCCTGACCTCCTGGTTCACAGGTTGACACTCTACCACTGAGTTACACCGGCTGGGCAAATTATGCTTTTTAAAATTTTATTCTTTATTTTTTTATTTTTTTGTTATTCTTCAGCTGATGATATTTTGCCATTGATATATATTTTTAGAGAAAGTGGAATGAAGGGGGAGAGATAGAAAAAGAAACATTGATGTGAGAGAGACATATTGATTGGTTGCTTCCTGAACACACCCTGACCAGGGCCAGGGATTGAGCCTGCAACCTAGGTACATGCCCTTGACCGGAATTGAACCCAGGACCCTTCAGTCCTCAGGCCAGTGCTCTGTCCACTGAGCCAAACCAGCTAGAGCTCAAATTTTACTTTTAATCTAAAACTAGAAATAGCCCTTACCTCTTCCAGGTTTATCTTTAGATATTATGTATGTGACACTTTCATTTTCAGAAGTCCACCCTCAGAATTTAGCTATGGACATTATCCTGTATATACAGATAAAACTTAAAATTTTACAATATTTAAAGTAACACTAGATGAGATAGTAGTGTATGTCCATTACGTGAACAGAAATAATAGCACAAAATCCTGTATGTGAACTAGAACATGATTAAATAAAGCAAAAATGATGTTGTGAGAATCAAATTATGACTTAGAGGGGTTTTTCTTAGAGGTTCAGAAACAGGTAAGGAGTGAGTAGCAATAAAAAACATAATGAAAATTAGATATTGCTGGTTTTGTTGTTGTTTGGGGCTAGTGGTGTTTTCTGAAAGATTTACTGGTTGTGCAGAAGGGGTGTATTTCTACAAACAAAAGAAAAAGTGAAATCATTACCATTAAATGCAAGCTTCAACAACTCTGTCTAATTTCCCTATGACGTATAGCATCTGGGAGGTGTGTTGAGTATATCCAGGAAAAAAAAAAAAAAAAAAAAAAAAAAAAAAAAAAGACAGCATATTGATGTTGATAGAGATAGAACAGTTATAAATCTGGCAAGGGATTCTCATGAGCTGTTGTCTTTCTCTTAACTTCTTTCCAAATTTGATTTGTGAGTGGAGTTGCTATGTTGTTTTTCACACTTTTTCTTTACTATTCATTAGTACCAGTGATGGAAATGCGTTTTCTATGACTACTGATATCAAGTCAAGATTTTTTCTTTCCCAGCTATTTTCCCTGTGGTGGAAATGAACTTGCAACATTTTCCACTGTGTATGCAGGGGGATTATAGAAAAATAAAACCTCTTTTAATATATCTTGTTTGTTCCTACTTAGAACTATTATGACTTTCACACAATCTTTAGTCTTCTTGTCTTTAAGTAGGCTCAAAGAAGAAAAGGGAGGTTTCTCAAAACATATTTTTCTAGTTCTCCCTATTATCAGAGGAAAAATTAAACTTACTTATTTACTTAAGATAAATGAATTATTTAATCCTATATAATAAAGAGGTAATATGCAAATTGACTGTCACACCCTCTCAAAAGATGGCCGCCCCATGTGGGCACAAGATGGCCACCACAAGATGGCCAGCAGTTGAGGGCAGTTGTGGGCAATCAGGCCAGCAGAGGAGGGCAGTTAGAGGTGACCAGGCTGGCAAGGGAGGGCAGTTGGGGGTGACCAGGCCAGCAAGGCAGGGCAGTTGGGGGCAACCAGGCCAGCAGGGGAGGGAGGGCAGTTGGGGGTGACCAGGCCAGCAGGGGAGGGCAGTTGGGGGCAAAATCAGGCTGGCAGGGGAGG
>NW_005361652.1:2178824-2179528 GCF_000412655.1 Myotis brandtii | reverse complement strand
CAGGGGAGGGCAGTTGGGGGTGAAATCAGGCTGTCAGGGGAGGGCAGTTGGGGGGGATAGGGCTGACAGGGGAGCAGTTAGGTGTCAATCGGGCTGGCAGGGAAGCAGTTAGGTGACGATCAGGATGGCAGGGGAGTGGTTAGGGGGTGATCAGACTGGCAGGCAGAAGAGGTTAGGGGCAATCAGGCAGGCAGACAGGTAAGCGATTGGGAGCCAGCAGTCCTGGATTGTGACAGGGATCTGCCTAAACTGGCAGTTGGACATCCCCCTAGGGGTCCAAGATTGGAGAGGGTGCAGGCTGGGCTGAGGGACACCCTCCCCCCCCCCAGTGCCCAAATTTCATGCACTGGCCTCTAGTAGTAATATAGTTTCCTTTTTTGTATATGAGTCCCTTGTTTCTGAATCAAACATCTCATATAATTTATATGGCTTCCTCTACCAACCATGACTTCCATGGAAGATCATAAGGAATCATTATCATTCTTTTAGTGATGAGGCAAACACAAAAATAGCATAAACCAATATCTATGAGAAAGACATCTCATCTTAACTTAGAGCTTCTTAATTCTAAAACTTTGATTAACTCTAAGGCTCTCCTCCATTCCTGGCAGTCCATAATATGGGTCTCTGAAACACCTTGGGGCCTAGGTAACCATGAATCCAAGCCAAATCCCCTCACTAAGATTCTAGGAAATGAGAGCACT
>NW_005361652.1:2154209-2178584 GCF_000412655.1 Myotis brandtii | reverse complement strand
AGTTCTGGCTTCTTTCCTATGAAATAATCCAATGCATTTTGGATTTTCTAAAACCAACAACTACTATCCACAACATACATACACACATGTACTCATAAGCTGAAGAAATACCATATTTGGAAAAAGGCATCAGTGAGTTGTCTTACTGGGTCATTTACTAAATAAAAAGAATAAAACCAAAGAAAAACCACATTTGGAAAAGGGCATCAGTGAGATATCTTATTGGGCTATTTACTATTTTTTTTAAATGCCAGAGATATTTTCCTTTGAAAAACTAAATAAGAGGTATAAGGTTTATTGGGAAGATTTGACTGTCTGTCCAGCACATGCCTTGGCATCATAACCGTGAAGAATCAATTGATGTCAAGAATCCACATGTTGAAGGATTCCTGTAATTTAATTACTTTGACAGACAATAATACTTTCATGATATGACTTTATGTTCTCAACACTTATTCACAAAAATTGACCATGATAGTGCTTTTGGAGCTATTGCATCTGAATATGATAATAATATACAACACAAAGGGATAAAATAAAGGGCCATGGATGTCTAAATGATGAGACCATTTTTTTCAGAATTACTACACGTTAAATGGCTAACAAGTACATAAAAAGTTGAACAACATCACTAATCATCAGGAAATGGCAAATCAAAACCACAATGAGTTATTACTTCAGACCTGTTAGAATGATTTTCAAAATATGAGAAAATAAGTGTTGTCCAATGTTTGAAGAAAAGGAAACCCCTTTGCACTGCTTGTATGAATGAAAATTAGTACAGCTTCTATGGGAAAACAGTATGGAAGTTCCAGAAAAAAATAGAACTATCCAACAATCCCACTTCTGGGTATATATCTAAAGAAAGTTAAATCACTATCTTGAAGAGATTATCTGCATTATCCTGTTCATTGCAGCATAACTCACAATAGCCAAGACATAGAACCAACCTAAGTATTCATTGATGGATGAATTGGTAAAGGAAATGTGATATATGCATGTTTAAAAAGATAGAATATTATTCAACCATTTATGTGAACATGAATGGACCTTGAGGCATTATGCTAAATGAAATAAGCCAGAGAAAAACAAATATTGTATGACCTCACCTATAAGTGGAATCTTAAAAAAAAAAAAAAGACATGAACTCATAGAAGCAAAGCAGATTGGTGGTTCCCTGGGACTGAGGGATGGCAGAAATGGGGAGATATTGGGTACAAACTTTTAGTTATAACATGAATAAGTTCAGGGATATAAGGTACAGTCTGGTAACTATAGTTAGCAATACTGTATTGTATACATTAAAGTTGCTATGGGAGTAGAATTTGAATGTTCTCACTATAACAAAAACAACAAAATGACTATTATGTGAGGTGAAGGATGTGTTAACTAACCTTATTGTAGTATGAATTTCACAATATATTCACAGTATTACTAAACTTATTGTGGTAAGCATTTTACAAAACAGGGGTGTGCAAAAAGGTTTACAATATTTGCATAGGAAATAATACAATAATTAATAAATAATAGTATAAGAATAAACTTTTTGTGTAATAATTACTGTAAGCCTACTTTTGCCCATGTTGTTATATACATGTATTAAATTATCACATTGTACACCTTAAACTTATATAATGTTATATTTTAATTATATCTCAATAAAGCTGAAAAAAAAAAACAGAATTGCTACATTTTTTTCTCTTTTTTTATTTAAAGACTGCCCCACCAAAGGCTTTCACACTATTGTTTGTGCTCATTGTTTATGCATATATGTATATGAGTTCCCTGGTTAATCTTTTCTACCCCCCTCCCAAGTCCCCTCTGAGATATATCAGTCTGTTCTATGCCTCCATTCTTCTGGATCTTTTTTGTTCATCAATTTATTATGTTCATTAGATTCCACTTATAAGTGAGATCATGTGATATTTGTCTTTCTCTGACTGGTTTATTTCATTCAGCATAACACTCTGCAGGCCCATCCATGCTCTTGGAAAGGGTAAGAAATCCTTCTTTTTTACAGCTGCATAGTACTCCATTGTTTAAATGTACCATAGCTTTTTTATCCACTCATCTACTGATGGGCACTTGGGCTATTTCCAGATCATAGTTCTTGCAAATATCACTGCTATGAACATAGGGGTGTATATATTCTTTCTGATTGATATTTCAGGCTTCTTATGATAGTGGGATTGTTGAGTCAAATAGTAGTTCCATTATTAATTTTTTTAGTAAATTCCATGCTGTTTTCCTTTGTGACTGCACCCAGTCTTTTCTCCACCTCCTCACCAGCACTTGTTGTTTGTTGATTTATTGATGGTAACCTTTTTGGCAGGTGTGGGGTGGTATTTCATTGTCATTTTAATTTGCATCTCTCTGAGGATTAGTGACTTTGAACTTTTTGTATATGTTTCTTGGCCATATGAAAGTCCTCTTTACCGAAGTGCCTATTCAGGCCCTGTGCCAATTTTTTAATTGGGTTATTTGTCTTCCTTTTGTTGACCCACCTAATTATGGTCAATTATTTTTGACAAAGGAGGCAAAAACATACACTGGAATAAGGAAGTCTCTTCAATAAATGGTGCTGGTAAAATTGAACAGGTACATGCAAAAAATGAATCTATATACCCAATTTATACCAAACAGAAGAATAAAATCGAAATATAAAAAGACTTAAGTATAAGTTGCAAAATCACAAAAAATCCTAGAAGAAAACATAGGCAGCAAAATCTCAGACATCTCAAATAGCAGAATTTTCACTGACACATCTCCTAGAGCAAAAGCAACAAATGAAAAAAATAAATAAATGGGACTACATCAAACTAAAAAGCTTCTTCACAGAAAAAGAAACAATTATCAAAATGAAAAGGGAACCCACTCTATGGGAGAACATATTTGCCAATGACACATCTGATAAGGGGTTATTTTATATACTCATTGACTTCAATTCCACACCCCTAACAGACTTTTGAAAATGACTAGGTATGGAGCAGGGGGAACACTCATTCCTCTCAAGGCCAAATTCTCTATAAGTATTGTGCTGTCATAAAGGTTGTTAAGAATATAGTGCAAAACTAGTAGAGTATGCGATGGGAAAGTATGACCAGAAGACAGAGAAAGTAGTGAAAGGTTTTCTGTCTTTTAAAAATGCACTTGATACCCCACCAATTGCCTGAACCTTGTTCCTCTGGTCTGGGCAGCTTCATGCTTACACTTCTGCTATTCAGTCCACCCCAGTCTGGCCTCTGTCCATTCCAATAAGTGGAAACCAATCTTATTAAAATCACCAATGACCACCATGTTACATAATCCAATGTTAACTTCTCTATCTTTATCTTAATACCTCAGTAGCATCTGATCCTGTTAATCATGTCTTTTTGAACCACTATTTCTCCTGGATTGTATGATATTATACTCTCCTGGCTTTTCTCCTGGTTTACTGTCCAGTCATTCTTACTCTCCTTTCCTTATTCTTCTTTCTTTATTTGACCTTTAAATCTTGGACTGCAGGACATCGGGGTAGGGGAAACATGGTGTTTGGTATCTTGTTATGTCCACTTTGGTAGAAGAGCACAATTGGTATACAATCTCTTTCTAGGTACATGATTACTGACTGAACCTACAGTGTCCTATCTCCTGGTGCGGGAAGATTAATTATCTACATCTTGCATTATTCCTTCTTTGCACCTATGCCTTCTATCTGCATTTTGTGTCCCTGCAGAAATGTGTCCTTTGAAATGTATCCATCTTAATCCACTTCTTAACTAAATTAGCAGATTAAAGGAGACATAAAAGAATATAAGGCAGGATGCCTATAAAACTATAATGTTGCCCAACTGGTCTGGCTCAGTGGTTGAGCATCGACCCATTAACCAGGAGGTCACGGTTCTATTCCCCGTCAAGATATATGCCTGGGTTGTGGGCTTGATCCTCAGTAAGGGGGGGTGCAGGTGGTAGATAATCAATGATTCTCTCTCATTATTGATGTTTCTATCCCTCTCTCCACCTTCCTTCTTCTCTCTGAAATCAATAAAAACATATTTATAAAACTATAATATCATATAAAGGAAAATGCTATATTTCAATAGTTTGAGGAAACAGGCTTTCCTTGGTTTAATGACTGAGTAGGGTAATGCATAAAGATGATTAAGGGAACAAAATACATATAACTTGGTTTAGGAGGAAATCAGCAGATCTGCAAATATCTCCAATTGGGCAAACATTATCAAGAGAAAATATTGATTTAGCTCAGTGAAAGGTACAAAGGGACCAGAACTAAAAATAATGAAGTTACACTTAAAGAAACCAGAGGGCATCCAATGGACACCAAAGGACTTGTATACATGCATATAAGCATAAGCGATGGATGTGGACAACAAGGGGTGAGGGCAGGATTGAGGAGATGAGGGGACATTGGGGGGATAAGGACACATTTGTAATATCTTAATCAATAAAGGGGAAAAAAGAATAAACATATGGACTGTTATAGAAATTCCTTTAAAAGGAGCCTTTATTAATAAATGGAAACCAACTGTATGCAATGAAAAAATTGTATATTATGCAAGATCAGTGATATCCTCAACTCCAAGTCTGCACAGCAGTCAAGAACACTAGTTCACTGTCTTGTGTGGCCTTAATAGGGATGACAGTTCCTACGCTTCTCCACATACCTATAAATGGGTTCTGGGTCAACTTCTGCCTGTGGTCATATCTTGATCTTTTAAAGATATGATTCCAACTTTTTGTACATCAGAGTACATGTACAAAGGAAAATATGTGTGTGACTCACTGAATATCAGAGGAGACTAGACAGGACCTCTGGCTGCTTCAGATTCTAGAGGCTTAACCACTCCCAAGGACTTAGGGAATTGATATGGTGGCTAACCTAGAAACCATTCTTGGCAAAACATTATTCACCAAAACATTGGTTTGGGAGCACTATCCTGAAAGTTTTTGTTTAGGTGAGGAAGGCAGCCAGTTTCCAACTCCCAATCCCTTCTTCAATTTTCCCTCTTTCACTACCTTCTTATGGCTGCAATGAAATATGTCCCTCCTACTTTCCCCTCCCCCATCCTCTTCTCTACCCAGTTATTACTTTGATATCATAGTCCATTTTTTCTCCATATCCATACAATGTAGAAAAATAGCCACAGTCATCCTTGGTAGGATGGGCATTTTGCTAGTTATCTAGGAAATATCTGAGTTTACCACTACCAGGTGGAGGGAAAGCAATTTCCATCAACTTCTTAAACTGCACAGTGGAAGTTTGCACACTTCATACTTAGGTTGTTTTTCTCATCTTAAAAAGAGGCACAGTTTCCCAAACACCAGCAAAGAGTTACAATCTCTTTGAAGTTGCCAAGTCTGCATAGTAATAACAAACTAAGATTCTGAAGTTATTGATTCTAATTTTATGAATATCAACTACTGTATTTTAATTATGTATTTCTCGAAATACTAGGGTTAAATACTGTTTAAAAATTAGCCAAAGAGAACAAGATGGCAGCAGGAAGCAGTGGCAGTAGCAGCAAGCTCCACACGAAAATCGAGGCTGATTTCAGCTTCCTGGAGCTGTGGCCCACTTCGGTGGACCCAGCTTTGAGGCGGTGGCAGTGAGGCCCAAGAAATAAGTGGGGCTGGCAGCAGTGGCTCGCTCAGGAGCCACTGTGGCTGGAAGTTGATCAATTCCTAGAGGACTGTGGCTGCAGGAGTTCATGAGCTGTGGCTTGGTATCAGAGGCCCCCTATAAAAAAACTCTTCTTCCTAGATACTGGCTCCTAGATAAAGGCAGAGAGATGAGCAAAAAGAGGACCAAAGTCCAGAAGAGGCCCCTGCTCCTCAAGAAACCCCCTTGGGTCGACCTCATTTTAGAAAACACATCCAAGATCCCTGTCCCCAAAGACATCCTCACCCACCAGGTCTCCAACTCCAAGAAGCTCAAGCGGAAGGGGTAGTTATGGGAGAAGTTCGCAAAGTAGGACAAGCTGCCCTGAGAGGCGCGCAGGGTGCAGGCCCAGCTCCTCAACCCTCCTGTGGCCAAAGCCAAGCCTGAGCCCCTGGACACCATGGAGCGGCCCTTCTACAATCTCTGGGCCAAAGATAACATTCTGGAGAGGCCGTTGGCCAGCCAGGACCCCTTCTTCCTGGAGCAGACCAAGAAGAAAGGAGTGAAGCACCGCTGCATCTCCACACCACACTGTCCCAAGTGCCTGCTGTGGAGGTGACACCCTCTGGAGCCTCCTACAACCCGTCCTTTGAGGACCACCAGACGCTGCTCTGGGAAGCCCATGAAGTCGAGCTGCAGTGGCAGAAAAAGGCAGAGAAACTAGAGCAGCAGCTGGCCCTGCCCCACATCGAGCAGGCCGCCACCTAGGAGTCTACATTTGAGGAGATATGCCAGGGGCTGCAGGAAGAGTCCAATGGGGAGGGGGAGCTGGGCGAGGACCAGGACAAGTGGCCAGAGGGGGCTGGAAACCAGGAAGGAGATGACCAGTGGAGATGAGTCAAGGCTGCCACACCTGCCTGCCTGGCCCCTGTGGAGAAGAAGACAGAGTAGCAGGATTGGTGGGAAAAGGCCGCCCAGATGCTGTGGGTACAGCAGGCCACAATGCAGGCCTCCCAGCTCCAGCAACAGAAACTCTTCAGAATGTGCAAGATCAAGGCCCAGGTGATGCAGTGGCTAGCAGAGCTGGTGCAGGGTGGCGGGAATGATTGAAGGCACAGTGGTTATCCTAGGCCAAGCCCCGCAGGCTGGGGCAGCTCAAGTACCAGGCCCTGGAAATCCATGTGCAGCTCAGCTCAGAGCTGGCAGTCTGGCTCTGGACCCTGAAGCCCGAGGGCAACATCCTCCATATCCTGTTCAAGAGCTTCCAGAGGAGAAACATGACCAAGCTCTGGGAGAGAGCCAAGTTCAATCTCAAGTACAAAGGGAAGCTCCTGGAGAAGCAGGCATTCTGGGAGATCCAGTTGTAGCTGATGCTGAGTGCAGAGCCCTCACCCTTCAATAAAGCACCTTTGGACCAACATACATACATACATACATACATACATACATATAAATAATAAAAATAAATAAAAATTAGCCAAAGAAACCACTCTTAGAATAATAAGCCAACCTGTCATACACAGGCCTCTAAATGCATTAAAACTATACTCATAATACTTGATATAAAGCTCTAAATTCTTATTAGACTGTTAAAACAATTGAGATTTTTGTATCTGAGGGAATCAGTGGGATAAGTGGAATGTGCACTGAATCAAGACTTAAGAGGTCTGGATTTTCTCTAGACCTGGTTCTGTTATTTGCAGACATTGTGGACTTGACATCCAGATCTTAATTGCCTCATATTTTTAAACTAGAGGCCTGGCACACGAAATTCTTGCACTTGGTGGGGGGCGGGGTCCTTCAGCCCAGCCTGCACTCTCTCACACTCCAGAAGCCCTCAGGGGATGTCCAACTGATGCTTGGGGGTGTGGGGAGGAAAGAAGCAATCCCATTCTTACCACATAACCCCAGAAAGTTTCAAAAACTACAAATTAAAAGTACTATTTCAGGCAGGGCAGTTGGGTGAGACTGAAAACAAACATCCTGGTGAAGTGTCTTTAAAGCAATTAGTTAGACCCCCACTCCCAGATCCCTTTCCTACCCTGTCCTCCAAGACAACTGCTTCTGCTACTCCCATTCTGGTTAAAAACTGAAGGTTTACTTTTGGAGATGCTTAACCACTCAGGTTCTGAACTCAGGGATAGCAGGCCCAACTAAGGACAAGGAAGATGCCTTATATTGAAAATAGGGGAAATATGAGAAAGTCTGAATATTGGACAGCAAAAACTTCAATTCCATTTCCATACTCAGCTCCAAGAAAGTGGCAGTCAGTTTCCTACCACAGCGTATATTGGCACAGGAGGACAGAAAGCTATCAGAAGGATACCTTCAACAATATAAGACTGATAACATAATGACATCCTTGAGTGTGTATTCAGAGGAGGTTTTCAATTATTTTATAGAATTTGGGGATAAGTTAATTATTGGTACATAGAAAGCTAAGCAAATGAAAAAAAAATGAGCCAATTGATGAGCTCCAAAAATACAAAAGTCATTCAAGAAAGGACAGCTAATCATAATAAATTTGGTAGTTCAGCTTTAAATAATGTGATATTGTCATAATAATCTAAATACTTAACGGATTCAATCAAATACATTATATACATTGGGTGAAGGGGCATTTAGGAAAGCTGAATTCTTATCTTATAATAGAATATCAGCAGATACTATTTAAAAACTTTAAAAACGTTAAAATCACAGTATAAGTATATGATTTCAATATGTGGAGGCAAGCACCAGAAGAAACAGAACAAAGGGTTGGATGTGGTTTGATTTTGGAGAGGATGAGGCAGGGGACTGTTCATTTTATTATAAGCTTAGCAGTACTAGTTGACTTTTTAAAGTATGTACATTATTTACTTACATTAACAATTAATTTCTTTAAAAACTAGAGATTAAATGCACAAATTCTTGCACCAATGGGGTCCCTCGGCCTGGCCTGCGGGATTGGGCTGAAACCAGCTCTCCAACATCCCCCAAGGGTTCCCAGATTGCAAGAGGGCACAGGCCAGGCCGAGGGACCCTACTGCTGCAGGATCAGGACTGGGGAGGAACGTGGGAAGTTGGCCAGCCAGGGAGGCACCACATGTGGGAGAGCTCTAGGGCATGTCTGGCCCATCTTGCTCAATCCCCATCTGCCAGATCCCAGCAGCAAGCTAACCTACTGGTCGAAGTGTCTGCCCCCTGGTGGTCAGTGCACATCATAGCTACTGGTTGACTGGTCAACTTCTGCCCCCCTGGTGGTCAATGTATGTCATAGCAAGAGGTTGAGAGGCCTTAGCATATTACGCTTTGATTGGTTGAATGAACTACTGGATGACCGGACACTTAGAATATATTAAGTTTGACTAAATAGCTTTTGATGCAGTCTACTTTAAAATTTCTGTGATTATGAAAAACTTTACTATTTTCTTATCCCAAGATAATACATATTTAATAGATATCATTTATTATTATATCAAAATATTATCAGACTTTTAGAAATTCTTTCATTAAATTAGATACTACTTAGGAAGCAAGTGCATTAAAACTTATAAGCCCTCATAGAATCCCTAGTATATGAACTGATCAAGGTACTCAAGTTACATTGTTGTTAAAATTCAGTGTGGCGAATGTACACCTTGCCACAGATACATGGCTATTTTTACTTTTGATATTACATGATCTTCTCATATGTGCATCTTCTGAAAAATAGATGTAGAGTCAGAATGTCTTAAAGCAACCAAGAATTGATAGTTATCATGAATAAATAGTATTAATGTGACGAAGGAGATAATTCTTTTGTGTCACAGGACTAACTCACCCCATTTCCCAGGGTGGGGTGGGAGGTGTTTTGGTACTCTTTGTTTCCTGATCTTAATTTGTCCCTGGATTGTAATTTTTATGTCCTTCTCTTTACTTCGTTATTGATGTTTAACTAACAACTCCAGTCCAGTTCTTACAGACATCCCTTGTTGTAACTTTGAAATTCCTGACTAAAACCATCTCTTGCCTCTTGGTGAATTGAAGTGCTGATTCTTCTCTGTCTGTCATTCCTGTCTTTGTCCATTCCCTGCATTGTATACATTGCATTCCAACAATAAATAAATTCCAACTGACTCAACAGGAACATCAGTTTAAATTTTTAATATAACAGGTTGATGACTATCAAAATGACATTCAAGTGTTGTTTACTGGTAGCTTTGAGCACACTGTTATTTCTTCTTGTATTCTTACTAGTTGCTTCTCAATTAGACACATCCTCCTTTCATTGTTCATTCTTCACACTGCTTCACTTACCCTCATAAACATTAAGATGCTGTATTGATGCTAAACCTAGTAAAAGGGCCAACACAAGCTATTTGTCTGTGGGGCATTTCTTTCATCTCCCTTACCCTTCTCCCTCCCTCCCACTTGTCAGATCAAATCCTATCACAGGATCATCATCTTCATTTTGCCCTCTCCCTTCATTTCCAAATATCTAGAGATTCCTGATTTGGTTCCTTCCACATGTGATGAAGCATCCCATATCTAGACATATCACTTCCCCATACCTAATAAAACATAGCTGTCTAGATTCCATCTAGTGTGGACTATGTTTTCTGCTAAGGAATTAGAACTGAAAACCTAATTCAAGTGGTAAGGGTTGAGATTTCTTTAATGTAATTCCCCTCCCAGGTAATAGCTCCACCTTAATGGGCTCCTTCATTCTACATTATCCAAAGAAGGTATAGGGGTGTGTGTGTGTGTGTGTGTGTGTGTGTGTGTGTGTGTGTGTGTGTTTAGGAGGGAATGGTGAATAATAGAGATCAGGGGAGGAAGGGGGTGGGAGGTGTTTCTGGTGCCTTTCACTTCTCACCATGTGTAGGAAGGTGCATACTCCCCTTATATAGAGAGTTCTGTTTTGAAGGTAGAACTAACAATTTAAATATTTTAACTTGGGTTTGGAAGATTATATGTATTTAATAGGCATCATTTATTACATCAAAATATTATCATAGCTTTAGTAATTTATATTTTATTCAGGCTTCTTTATTCTTTCAGACCTCAAATTATTTTGAACCTTCTATGTATGTTTGGTACACCATTTTACTGTGTGTAAGATTGGTATGGTGTTTTTTACTCAGTAAAATCATAAATTTAATTTTGTTTTAAGTAATCAATCTATTCATTATTTTTTCTCAAGGAGGGAAATTTACTTCCATGAAATATTTCCTTCTGGTTGATAAACTTAACATTAGCTTGGGTGTTATGGTTTTTAGTCCAGCTGCTAATGATGTAGGATTTCTGTGCTCTAGAGAGAAGATTCTAGAAATAATTAAGTGTGAATGCCTCCTCATCTGCTTGTCTTCTATTCTAAAAAATAGAATTTCTTATTTAAAAGTTCTAGCTCTTACCTAATTCTTTTCAGATTGGGCACTTTAGGATTTGTGAGAAGGCCATGTAGTCTCTGATTCAATCATAATATTTTGGGAAAAAAGACAAAAGGGAAATGGGAAATGGGGATGCTAACAGAAAAACAACTTTAATTTCTATCACCAAGAAAAAAATGGATGACATCAGAAAATCTGTGGTGTCAAATCATGCCTAAAACATGGTTAAACTGAGTAAAGAAACTTTCTTCCTTGGAGTCTATAGATTGGAGGAAAAGAGGGGGGAAATAAATGACAGGTATATAGCAAAACCAATAAAAGAATGATCACTTAACAACCTGAAGGATCTGTTTTAGAAACAACTTCACAAACCTCCACTGAGACCAATGCTAATGCATAAATGAGAAGCTAAATACAAGGAAGAAGAAATGGAGACGACACACCAGAAGATTATTGGTTGTGATAGTTGAGGTAGAAGAGTGAGGAAGCATAGCTATGAGGGGACAAGTTAGTTTCCCTTAAGATATGAGGTTTTCTTGGCATATGAAGCACATAGTAAGGAAAGAGTTTGTTTAGCAATGGATTGATCAGTCAAAGAATGGCAAATTTTTGCAGCACTACTTAAATGTTTTTTCACTGATAATATATTTTAATGCTTAATGAACTAAATCATTGTCATGGTTTGTTTAAACAGCACTGTCCAATAGAAATATGATGTGAGTTACATTTTAAATTTTAAATTTTAGTAGTCAAATTTAAAAATGTAAAAACAGGTCAGATTAAACTTAACCTGTATATATAAAAGCCTAAGCGACCAGCCAACCGCTGTCGCACTATGATGCGCACTGACCACCAGGGGGCAGATGCTCAATGCAGAAGTTGCCTAGCAACAGCAACTTTTCAGAGTGCCCTCTCACACTCTGGGACCCCTCAGGGGATGTCAGATTTCTGGTTTCAGCCTGATCCCCACAGGCCAGGCCGAGGGACCCCACTGGTGCACGAATCTGTGCACCAGGCCCCTAGTTTAACAAAATATATTAAAAATATCATAATTTCTCCAAGTAATCAATATAAGAGATTAAGAGTTATAGTACATTCTTTTCTTACATAGTAATACTTAGAAACTCAGTGTGTATTTTGTACTTATAGTGTATCTTAATTTGGATTAGGCCCATTTCATGTGCTAAATTTTTTTAATCCTCACCCAAAGATATTTTTCTATTGATTTTTAGAGAGACAGAGATTTTCCATTGATTTTTAGAGAGACAGAGATTGAGAAAGAGAAACATCAGTGTTAAGAGAGACACAGCTGGTTGCCTGCTGCACATGCCAAGACCAGGGTAAGGGATCCAAACTGCAACCAAGGTACATGTCCTTAACTGGGAATCGAACCCATGACCCTTTATTTCATGGACCAATGCTCTAACCACTAAGCAAAACTGGCCAGGACTCATGTGCTAATTTCATGTGTGGCTAATGGCTACTATATTGGACAGTACAGAGTTTAGGACAGTGATGGCGTACCTTTTGAGCTCGGCGTGTCAGCATTTTGAAAAACCCTAACTTAACTCTGGTGCTGTGTCACATATAGAAATTTTTTTTTGATATTTGCAACCATAGAAAAACAAATACTTATATTTTTGATATTTATTTTATATATTCAAATGCCATTTAACAAAGAAAAATCAACCAAAAAATTGAGTTCCCGTGTCATCTCTGACACGCGTGTCATAGGTTCGCCATCACTGGTTTAGGAGAAACCATGTTTGCGTCACCACCTATGAAGTAGTCTTGAAAATAAAACAAAACAAAATGGAATTTGATCAAGCTGCTAGATCTGCACTGTCCAATACACTACCTACTAGCAACACTTATCAATTTAAATCTAGATTAATACAAATTAATTGAAACTAAGAATGTAGTTCCTTGGTTGCATAACACATTTCAAGTTCAGTATAACCATGTTATCAGGCATCACAGGTTTAGAAACTTAATGCTTCTGTCATCTAGACTGAAAATTAGAGAATAATGTCTAAATCACAGGGGATTTGTATTACTCTTGATGAAAACACACATTTCTCCTTTTTCATTTCATCCCCAAATCCTCTTTCACATTGTAAACTTCTTTCTGCCCTCTCCTCAATAAAACCTTAGGATGACCTTGCCTATAAGGATGCAAAATTGTCCAAGAGAATTCTGAAAAATCCAATTATGTTGATCGCCCTTCTTTTCTCAACAGTTTCATTTTTTTTTCAAGTTTCATAAAGATGTGAGGAATCTTGTGTTTAGAATATATGCTACATCTGGAAAAGAATTGTGAGGAATACATTTTTTAATATGCTGACATACCTTCCAAAACATAATTTTAGCTGGCATTATGACAATTGTAGGATGTGCAGTTGGGAAACCAAAAAGAAAGCATATAGCAATACTCTTTCTTCCCCCTTCTCCTACATTTAGGCACTTTTTTATTGTCTGTGCTCTGGGCAGTGTTCTAACTTGATATTTGCAAGTCAATGGCAAGGCTGGCTCAGCGCTGAGGGAATTACATAGTCACAGACAATTAGTCTTTTAAAAGGTCTGCTGCTTGGAAATTTGCCACAAAACTAAGTATAGCCTCAGCACATAATGTAAATTTTTAATGATTATAACTTTCCTAAATTCAGCCTTTAACAAATCTCATAGTAGTGTTTTGAAACTTTTAAATCAAACATAACCCAATTAAGTTGGTATTTGATTAAACTGAACTGCCACTTCACTGAAGTGTTTAAATAAATCAACATTAATATGCTTTTACTACAGTAAATAAAGTTATGTCTATATAGTTGAAATGTCAATACTCATACATGGCTCTTAAAAAATAAGTACTCCATGAACTCTGAATAACAAATCTAGTATTAATTTGGGGAAACTATTGATATTTTTTTAGACCAGTGTGAGTACTTTGCCCCAAAACTGTACCAGTTTCTAGTTCTTAAAAAATAATTAACCAAATAGTTGTTGAATTCTAAAACCATTGAGTTGTCCATATAATGGTTCTGATTAATGATCTTTCCCCCCTTAAAATGCAATACTGATTGGTCATCCAAGGAATAGCTATAAGGAATCATTTTCATTCTAATAAGATAAAGTTGTTAGGAGACCTTGAGCTGCATTGCTTCCTCAATCTAACAACAAGAACTTACATTATTTGCCCCAAAATAGATCTTCTACAGAAGATTCCTTCATCAAAGGTCAACTAGAATCAAGTGGCAGAAAAAAAATCCTATGTTTCTGTCCATAGGTGCAGAATGATGGATTTAAATATCTCATCTAAGGGTAGAAAAAACTTTTTGGAAGCAGGACTTATATACACTAAAAAATGTAGCTTTATGCTCCCATTTTTATTGCTGTCAAAATATAGATGCTCAAAGATGGTTCTACATTTTCCATGATGTTCATAGTTCTACATTTCATTGATATTTTCTCTTTGTGTTTCCTTTAGCAGCCTAATTGATTTTAGACTGGTCCCGTGAATCCTGTGCAGGATGAGTTTCAAAGTACATTAAATTCTAATTTCAGTACCCTTTGTTAGTGTGTCCTTCACTATAAGAAATGTAAATCTAAAGTGAGTCTGCTTTGGAACTCTTGTTCACTGGAAAGAGATGTTTATACAGTCTAAGCTGGAACACCTGTGGTGAGTTAGAATTAGGTTTGGCTGCGAGTGACAGAAATCTTAAATAAGAGTGGCTTAAACAAGATAGTTGTTTGTCTACTGCATTCAAGTGCAGTGGTACATAGCAGGGCTGGTATGGTCTAGATCAGTGGTTCTCAACCTTCCTAATGCCGCGACCCTTTAATACAGTTCCTCATTTTGAGGTGACCCCCAATTTCATTGTTACAAATTGAACATAATTAAAGCATAGTGATTAATCACAAATCAATATGTAATTATATATATGTGTTTTCCGATGGTCTTAGGAGACCCCTGTGAAAGGGTCGTTCGACCCCCAAAGGGGTCGCGACCCACAGGTTGAGAACCGCTGGTCTAGATCTTTGATCTTGCGGATTTCTCATGTCTAGTCTGCATTCTGAAGGATACATGGTCAAAGAGGGCTTCTTCCAGCTGTAGTGTCTGTATTCTAGCCAGAAGGAGAAAAGAGAAGAGAAGGAAAAACTCCTCCCTTTTATGATATTTTCCAGAATGTGCACACTCTACCTCCACTTATATCCCATTTATCAGGACTTTGTCTCCTGGCCACAAGGAGTTTCCTGGGAAATACAGTCTTTCTGTTGGGTGATCATAAGGTCAGCTATAAACTTAGAATTCTGTTACTACAGACAAAAAGGGGTTATTGGAGGAAAACTAGGTGTCTGGTGATCAAATGACTGTTTCATGAGCCTAGCAGCTACTGCTAGACAAATAAAGGAAGCAACTAAGTTTTTGGTAGAGCGTTCCAAAAAAATTAGTACTTATAATGATTTTTTTTAATTTCCTGAACCCCTCTCACCAGGGTCTATTAAAACTTCTCCTCCTCTCATTGGTCTTAAAATCCCTTGGATTTCAACTGTTTCTCATCAAAACATCCTATACTGCCATGATAAGAAGTGATTTTCAAATTTTCTACCCTGGCATAATATGTCATGAAGAGAAAAAAAGTTGAATTACTTTCTAATATGCCTAATCATTATATAATTTTCCATTCACTTTTTTTAGTTGCAACACATTGAAACACTCTGTTGACATTAAAACTATCTATATAACACAAAATTAATTGAAGTTTTTAAATTGATCAAGTAATTATAGCCACTGTGTTTTGAGTATTTGCACTGTGCCAGGCATTGTGCTATGGGTTTCTCTTATAATATATCATTAAATTTTCATAATAACCCTAAAAAGAAGAAATATTATTATTGCCCTTAGTTTCTAAATGGGGAAACTGAAGTTCATAGAGGCTGCATAACTTCTCCAAATCCCCACAGCTAATGAGTGATAGAGTCCAGGATTCATCCCTAGAAAAGCTGAATCCAGATTTCTACACCCCCTTCACTAAATCCCCACCCTCTCCTCCCCTCATCTTAACCACAATATGCCCTGATTGGTTGGCATTATTTTATATGCAAAAAAATTATATCTATGTTCTCCAACATGGTAGCTACTAGTCACATATGGCTATTTACATTTAAATTTGAAGTAAGCAAAATTAAAATTTCATGTATTCTGTCACACTAGCCACATGTCTTGTGCTCATTAGACACATGTAGTCATTGGCTATCATATTGAACAGTGTAGATATGGAACATGTCGATAATCACAGAGATTCTTGAAGAGTACTGATCTAGATAACTCAGTTCCTAACTGGAATATCTCCTTGGCCTGAATTATCTACCTGTCTTTGTAGTAGTTATGGCCAAAGAGAAACAGGTACAATATCTTAAATAAGATATTAACTGAATTTATCATTTTGTCTCATAAATTCCACATATGCAAATAATCATTTGAGTGACAGTTGTGAATATTCCTTGAATACTGTCTCTGAAATAATCACCAACACATTATCATATCCTCATTATAGTCTTTATCCTATATAATAAAGAGGTAATATGCAAATTGACCATCACTCCAACACACAAGATGGCCTCCCTCGTGTGGTCAAAGATGGCTGCCCCCATGTGGACATAAGATGGCCACCACAAGATGGCCAGCAGGGGAGGGCAGTTGTGGGCAATCAGGCCAGCAGAGGAGGGCAGTTGGGGGGCAACCAGGCCTGCAGGGGAGGGCAGTTGTGGGCGATCAGGCCATCAGGGGAGGGCAGTTGGGGGCAACCAGGCCTGCAGGGGAGGGAAGTTAGGGGTGACCGGGCCAGCAGAGGAGGGCAGTTGGGGGGGACCCAGGCCTGCAGGGAGGGCAGTTGGGGGGGACCAGTCCAGCAGGGGAGGGCAGTTAGGGGTGACCAGGCCAGCAGGGGAGAGCAGGTAGGGGCAATCTGGCCGGCAGGGGAGCAGTTAGGTGTCGATCAGGCTGGCAGGGGAGTGGTTAGGGGGTGATCAGACTGGCAAGAAGAATTGGTTAGGGGCAATCAGGCAGGCAGGCAGGTGAGCGGTTGGGAGCCAGCAGTCCTGGATTGTGAGAGGGATGTCTGACTGCCCATTTAGGCCTAATCCCAGAGGGTTCCCAGATTGGAGAGGGTGCAGGCTGGGCTGAGGGACACACCCCCCATGCACAAATTTCGTGTACTGGGCCTCTAGTCTATAATAATAAAAGCATAATATGCTAATTAGACTGGACATCCGACCAACCTTCCAGATGAAGCCGGGGCTGCAAGGGCCAAGGCAGCAGCCACGGCTGCAGGGGCTGAGCCCCTTGCATGAATTTCATGCATCGGGCCTCTAGTTGTTATATAAATGTTAATATTCTGATGTAATCATGTGAGACATATTTTAAATCTATATAGTCATTGTCTGATATAATACCACTTGACCTATATAACATTCATGGCATCTGTTAATCCTTTCAGTATTCTAATGGAATAACTTCCTTCTTATTTTCAGCATTGTGAAGTGAAACTTTTGACAATAGTAAAATAAAATAAGAAATATAAAGTTACATATCTGTAGGAGATAAATGCAATCACTTCTAATCTTATACTTTTCTATTTTATAAATTTATATTAAAGACTGAAGGGTGGGTACTTAGAAAAGATACTGCAGGCAGAGTCATCTATTGATTTGATTTTTATATACAGTCATATTCAAAATTCTATCCTAGTATCACCAATATTTACAACTTCAAAACCTTCGTGGTAAAAGTGCTCAGTGTCACTAAATTACACCAGCTTTTACTGAAAAAGCCCAGTGGGTGTGCCTATTTGAAAATGCTCTATTAAAAGAATACTTTGGTAGTTGGCCAGTAAAAGAGCACCAAAATGACTTAATACACTGCTGCATTCAATTAGGCTTACTTTTCTTTTATAAAAGGTGAAAGAAGAAACTTTTAACTCTAAAAATTAACATTTCCTGTAATCTGAATATTTTTTTCTTTGTGTGCCTAAGAAAACTTATTCAGAAGATAAATTAGAAAATACCTTGGTTGTTTTAATTTTAAAAGTATAATGACAGGATTCTTCTTGTGAGCACCATAGTCATATCAGTAATTTTCCTACCTGTATCCCTTCTGAATTAAAGAGCTCCAACTGAAAATAGCAAGATGTCATATTAAGGACGCTTATAGTCTTACCTCCCTATACTGGAATTCTTCTGAGCACTAGTAGGTATTCTGGAAAAATAGATTTGCATTTCAATCAAAAGAACATCAACCTTGTGACAGAGGAGACTGATGATCTTTCAAAGCTCCATTTCAATGCACCTCTGAGATAAAAGAGGGCTTCTGACAACTTTCAGTACCCTGAGTTGCATAGCCTAATTTGAAGCACCGTGTAAATTTAAAAATGTGCTTTGTCATTATAATACCTATGTTTCTAAACTGGTTAATTTTTTTAAAGCATTTTAAAGCAGGTATAGTAATTATAATCTTTATTTAAAGAAATAAAGACATTTATGATTGGGAGAGGCAGTTAAGTTTATCTATCAAGACTAATCCTTTCATTTGAGAGAAAAGATGTAACTCCATAAAACTTATCATTGGCAATGTGTGACTGAATTAAAGAGGACATTTGGATGTAGGGCTCAGCTCTAAGATTACTTGTGGGACTTTGGCAAAGTTGCTTTTACTACCTCTCTGGACCTTTGTTTCCTCCTCTGTAAAAAAAAAAAAGTTAAACTCTTTTCAGATATTATAATCTATGTGATTTATTATTATTTTTCAAATGTTAAGCAGCTAGTTTGTATTTGAGCAGACTCTACTTCACTAAAGTATAATGACAGTATAACACTTAATTAGCCAGAATACACAATCACACTATTATTTTTTTTTACTTTTATTATTATTCATTTAATGGAGGAGAGAGAGGCTAAAACCTAAGCAAACTAGAATCAGGGATTAATTTAAAATATGGCCCCTAGGAAATGTTTTTATTTATTTATTTATTTTTATTTTTATTTTTTTTAAATATTTTATTGATTTTTTACAGAGAGGAAGGGAGAGAGATAGAGAGTTAGAAACATCGATGAGAGAGAAAGATCGATCAGCTGCCTCCTGCACATCTCCTACTGGGGATGTGCCCGCAACCCAGTTACATGCCCTTTACCGGAATCGAACCCAGGACCTTTCAGTCCGCAGGCCGACGCTCTATCCACTGAGCCAAACCGGTTCTGGCAGGAAATGTTTTTAGGTCAAACCACAGTCTTAGACACTCTAATTTTTCATCTCCTGCTCTGGAGAGTGAGTACTGATGTGCACTCTGATGACCACAAAGTCCTAAATGATTGTCACTACTCAGTAAAAAAAATGCAACTCTGTGTACTAGGTTTCACTCTCATAAGCTGGAAATTTGCCTTGACCATCCTATCTAATAAAAGGGTAATATGTAAATTAACCATCACTCCATCACAAAGATGGCAGTGCCCATAGCCACAAGATGGTGGCACCCAGTCCTCTCAGCCCCACTGGAGTCCCCCAGTCCCAGGGGGGCGGCCGCTGAGAGCGGGCAGTGTGAGCAGCCTGGCAGAATGCTTGCTTCATCACCGTGGTGACAAGGCAAGCATTCTGTGCTCAGCCATGGAGGGCCTCTGGCCAGGCTGGGTGCGGAACACTTGCATCATTGCAGGCCGGGCTGAGCCCCCTCCCCCCATGCACAAATTTCATGCACCAGGCCTCTAGTATAAAAAGAATGTTCAACAAGGGTTAAAAATGCTTCCTGCTCAACTTTTGATTAGACAAATTACCCACAATATTCTATTCCCAAAGCATACCAGTTAATCAAGGTTTTACTGTGCATTGTTTAAACTAGCTAGTAAATTAATTAATTGAAGCAAGTGAATATTTCAGCCTGACTAGATGTCTGCAGTGATGTGATTGCTTGGATTTTGTTATTTTTAATAAAGAGTAAATTGCAGGAACAATGACATTTGTACGTTTGGCTAAGGCACAAATACTTTATATATGATGAGCATGGCCTGGCTTCAGCAGAAGTAGTTGAAATTGCTGGTAGCATGATTATAGTTTCCCAGCCAACTCACTAAATGATACTGAGGACCTTTACCTATTTGTAGGAGCAATTGTTAGTCAATTCTTTTTTCTGGCCTTATTTCCCATTCCAGGTCATAATCTAACTACCTCTGCCTCCATCTAGCAGTTGTCCCTTGCAGTAAACGGTATGATCTCTCTATTGTAAGGGAGAACTGGGGCTTTGATAATCACATCTCTAGCACAGAATACTGTGACTGGGGCATAGTAGATGCTTTGTAAATCACTAATAACCTAAACAATGGAAGCAGGGGTTACTTTTGACTAATAAGTTGCTATTTTAGGGTCACTTTTGTAGTTATCTTAAATCCCTCAAATTTTAACTAACACAAGACAGCATGTTTCTGAATGCATTTGGAAAGTTACTTCTCACTTTCTCTCTCCTTGCTGTCAATAGGAGAACATTGGCCAAATCATTGATAACAAATGTCTTTCATAAACAAACATAGTAGAGATTCAGCTGAATTTATTGAGTGAATGTATTAGATACAAAGGCAGCTTATGAGACGATAGTGGAGCCATTTTGCAGATTTTGCTCCAGAAAAAAATACAAAAGCAAATGTATAACTTAGCATTAACTCAATTTAGATGATGACATTGACAAAGTGGAGAAGGTGTGCCCACAGAGGGAAAGGTTGACATACTAAACAAATAATTTTCTCTTAAATGTGAACATAACTCAGCACCAAGTGAGGGAGATTCCTATCAGTTTCCATAATGAAAGCCAAATATTCTAATGAGGGTAATCATACAGGAAGTTTTCTGCTTAATTACTTCAAAGCTTACAAATGCAAGAGTAGGATTAAGTCCATTTTATCTCCAAGTAGAATCCTGACAACCGAGAGCAAACATGGTTGTAAATTGTTGGCAGATGATAATCAACAGTTGCCTGCTTTAGAGATATTCAAATGTGCATGCTATGGCTATGCTTCATGCCAGTCTATTGATTGACCCAAAACTGTGATGCTGAAAGTGTTCTTCATGTAGGAATAGCTTGGTTTCTGCTTCTTCAATGAGTAAAGGAGAAGAATTTGGTTTAACATCAGCTACAACGTTGGTGGTTTACCTCTATCAGCAGCATACCAGCTAGGCTCTATTGCCACAAATAAAAATGCATGGTTGGTCTTTGAGGATTTCATGTTTTCATCTTTGATCTTTGTGTTAAAGGATCAAGGAGCTGGCTTTGTTTATCTTCATTATACAGTATGTGGCAAAAGTATGGAAAAGTTTATTCTTGTATTATTATTTATTAATTATTGCATTATTTTAATATGATCAACTGTAAACCTACTTTTGTCCCACTCTGTATACTTACCAAGCCCATTGCACACTAAATGCTGAGAGACCTTCAAATTATTTCATGAAAGTATTGAACAATGTTCTCCTTCAATACTCCTGACAAAAGTTTGGAGCCACCTTGTCTGAATAGCTATTACATAGATGTGAATTTTCACCATCAGTCAATCACCTGTAAGCTAGTTCCCTTGAGTCAAAGGGGAAGCAAACCTGTTGAGTTTCTGAAACCTACAGGCCATATGTACTGAAATTGTAAGTAAAGAAATAATTTTGAAATTATTTAGAGGATTGCATATTTTATGCTACATAGATTTCTGGAAACAAAGCTATGAAGATTAAACTGACAGTTCAATATAGTTATTGCATTTGATTGAAAAAATAATACAACCAAAACTTGATGGGCAATGAAATGTCTGGCTCTTGAAAAATATCAAGTTCAATTTAAATTCTTAGAATGGTCAACTGGAAAAACAAGAGTTTGAGGGTTCAAATGACACATACGGAGACAATACAGTTTGGTTTCTATTTTGACATGTAATAGAACTTCTCTAATTGAGTTTGATAAAAACTGGTTGTTACAAAATGTCTCCTGTGAGGTTTGACAGCTGATATCATAGTTACATGATTATTTATATTACTTAGAGGCCCAGTTCACAAAATTCGTGCATGGGAGGGGGGTGTCCCTCAGCCCAGCCTGTACCCTCTCACAATCCAGGACTACTGGCTCCTAACCACTCACCTGCCTGCCAGCCTGATTGCCCCCTAACCGCTCCCCTGCCGGCCTGATTGATGCCTAACCACTCTCCTGCTGGCCTGATTGCCCACAACTGCCCTGCCCTGCTGGCCTGAGGCCCCCAACTGCCCTCCCCTGCTGGCCTGATCACACCCATCTGCCCTCCCCTGCCAGCCTGATTGCCCCCAACTGCTCTCCCCTGCTGTGACCCACCTCCTCCGCTGGGACCCGCCTCCTCCATGTGAGGTGGTGGAGATGCTGGGACCAGCCTCCTCTGCACAAAGTGGAGCCGCGAGACCCCCAGGCCTCACCACATAGAGTGGCCACCGGGCCCTGCCTCCGCTGTGCATGCAGCCATCTTGTGGCTGCCATCTTTGTGGCGACCATCTTTGTGGTGGCCAGCTTGTGGTGGCCATCTTGTGATGACATCGCACATGAGGACCACCTAGGCTTTTATTAGTATAGACTAGAGGCCTGGTGCATGAAAATGCATGCACTGGAGGGGGTTCCCTCAGCCCAGCCTTTCCCCTCTCACAGTCCGGGAGCCCTCAGGGGCAGGAGGCAACCCGGTGATCAGGAGAAGCGAACGCCCCCATCACAACTCTGATGCTGCCACTGCCAGTAGCACAAGCCTCGGCCAGCCCTGGTTACCTGAGCCTCGAACAGCCCTGGGCGGCTGAGGCTTGCCCTGGATGGCTGGGGTCTGAGGGGACTGGGGGACTTTGGAGGCAGGTGCCCCGGCGGGGCTGAGGGGACTGGGTTCCACTATCTTGTGGCTGTGGGCGTCACCATTTTTGAGGGCGGGGCAGTCACTTAACATATTCCCTCCTTATTGGCTGTAGGCACCACCATCTTAGTGATGGTGTGAGGGCCAATTAGCATATTCCCTCTTTATTAGATAGGATGTCTATCAGACTCACATAAATATCTCTTACTGGTATCTTGTTCTCAAAAGCACTAGTTTCTCACTCTGTTTAGGCATCCCTTTTTGCTCCCTGCTAGGATAAAAATTGGGCTGGTGTGGAGGAGCCAGGGAGTAAGGACTAAAGTGATTTTGAGAAAAATCAAAGACCTGGTATATGGTCTCAAGAGAGTAACCTACTTTCAGTCTTAT
The DNA here is from genome assembly GCF_000412655.1 of Myotis brandtii. Lineage (NCBI taxonomy): Eukaryota > Metazoa > Chordata > Mammalia > Chiroptera > Vespertilionidae > Myotis > Myotis brandtii. Next base: position 2,155,364 of record NW_005361652.1, on the reverse strand, counting down.
AGAAAAGCTATAACTGATGAGTATGAAGGACATTGCAAAAAGTATAAAAGACTCTTAGTGTTCAAATACATAAAAACTCTCCCTTTTACAAAAAAATTGCTGGCTGTGGGTTGTGTTGCCATTGTTTTTTAAATAACTTTTTTACTGTACTGTGCTTTAATTTTTGTTTTACAAGTTGCAAGGATTAAGACCTACTGCATAGAAGCTGTTATATTAGGCAGAAATTGTATTAAATTTGGTAACTGATAGGGTACCTGGCTGTTAGAAGGTGATTATTTTTAAGTTTGTGTGTTTGTATCTCCTCCTATTCCCATTTGTTGCTTCCCAAATCTTGAAGGAAGTTCCCTAAGATGATTTTTAGATTAGTATTGGTTTTAGGCAGAGGGTGAAAAGGAGGTTGAAATTAGCTGAACACTGCAAGTTACGGTTGGTGGAAGAGGCAAGGAATATAGTTTAAGGGACGGGTTAAAATTTTAAATGTGAGGCAGGCTGAAATGCTTTGGCATTGGAACCTTAAAGGTTGTTACTGTTTTGAAACACTGATGCCAAAATTTCCCTTTTTTTAATGAACTCTCAGAATTTGATCACTTCTTTGATTCTCCCTAATACTTCAGTGAGGCAGTTTTCTTTGTTCTGGTCCCAGAACACGTGTTCATCAGTTTCCCTAGCAATCTTGCCTGCTTACCATATCCAACCCTTATTGCCTATTAAATTTTAACCACTTCATAGTGAATATTATACTTGAATTTTTGAGTAGCCTTTCCTTAAAGACAAACCTACTATTACCAACTACAATACTGGCTAAACTCAAATGTGTCCTAGGAACAGCTGCTGACTTTTTAACTGAAAAATATAATGGTTGTAAAGGACAGAGCAAGTGAATTTTGTCAGCTATATAAATGCTTAAACTAACCATACCCATGCATATATCTATAATAGTAAAAGGGTAATATGATAATTTGACCAGATGTCCTTCCAGACATCATTCTGGATGAAGCTGGGGCTGGAGAAAAGCTGCCTGGGTCCCGGGTGCCAGAGAGAAGCTGGTGCCGTGGTGAGGGCAGCTGGGGGAAGGAAGGCCTACTCTTGCACAAATTTTTGTGCATTAGGCCTCATATATGTGTGTGTGTGTGTGTGTGTGTGTGTGTGTGTGTG
>NW_005361652.1:2151662-2154136 GCF_000412655.1 Myotis brandtii | reverse complement strand
TTGTGCAACTCAATAAGGACCAACATGAATTTAATAAATACTAATGTGGCTTATTAGAGGAACCTAGAAACTGTAAAGTCTGTATACTCAAATGATCAATGTTTTGATGGGGCAGCCTTTCCTTTATTACTATGTTTACCCTTCCCCCTAACATACATTTTTAATTGGATTTTATTAAATATGCTTCAATGCAAACCAAAATTAGGGCAGGGCAATAAAAGTAGCTCTGGGAATATTACAGTGAACTTTGCTTTAAAGCTAAGGCAGAGGAGGCGATAGAGTTCTAAATGATATGCCAAACCTCTCACTTCCCAGAATTCTCTTTTGAAGTTCTATCTGAGTTAATGTGATTTCTTTGAATATAGACTATATTTCAAACATATTCTATACCAGGAGTGGTTCAGGAGGCTGCTTCAAAAATTTTGCATTTGGGTTAGGTTGAAAGGATTGGTTGGTGCTGATGAATTAAAAAGGGGTACCAGATTGTTTAGTTCAGGTTTCAACCTTCTATAGAAAATTAGAAATTGCTTTACATAGTCACCAGTGTCAAGACCAATGATCTTAACCAGGGGTGTCTATACAACTTTAAAACACAGACACACATATATAAATACACTAATACATGTGTACAAATATACAGAGACCATTTCTACCCAAATTTTCTCACCACTGGAGGCTCATATTCAGTAAATCTGGAGTAGAGCCTGACCATCTGCATTTTAAAATGCTTTGTAGGACATTCTAATGTAAAGTCAATATTGAAAAACCACTACCCCAGATGTTTAAATTTGGTCTGGAGTTTGATGCCATGTAGGTGCTTTTATTGGGTAACAGATTTGTTTAACAAATACAACTTGCAAAACACCATTTCAAGCACTTTAAAATATTAACTCATTTAATATCCTCATATCAGCCCTATGAGGTAGGTAGGTACTATTATCACCATCCCCATTTTTCAGATCAAGGCAGAGAGAGGTACTTACCTTGTTCAAAATCATACCAATAATCTTCTACCATAAGTAAAAATACATAAAAATTATATCCCATATAATTGTATTATTAAGTTTGTTGTATGTCAAACTCATATGATCATTGTGAAATAACAATCGCTATATATAAAAACCCTAATATGCAAATAGACTGAACGGCAGAACAACCAAACAACCGGTCACTATGACATGCGTTGACCACCAGGGGGCATGCGTGGAACATGGTGGGCATCAGTAGCAGGCAGCAGAGTGCAAAACATGGCAGGCTTTGGCTTCAGTGGAATGGTGGAGCAGGTGAGTGGGGACACCAGACCAAGGTGGGGCACCCATCACTGTCATTGGGGTGAGCCTCTGGTGGTTACTGAAAATTCTTTGCTCCCATGTGCCATGGTCCCGCCCGGTGCTCGCACCCGCTGCCAGTACTGGCTCTACTCGCACCCACTGCCGGCGCCGGAGCTGCCACTTGTGCCAGCTGCCAGCACCCAGAGCCAGTCCCTCAGGGCTTCTCCACCTCTCCCTGCTCCTCAGGGGCGATCAGGCCAGCAGCTGCCTCTCGCACCTGCCATCTGCGCCAGCCCCGCTTGCACCTGCTGCCAGCGCCGCCCCCACTCACACCTACTGCCGGCACCCAATGCTGGTCCCAATCACTCGGCACCATCAGTGGGTGCAAGCAGCGGCTGCAGGCCCTGATCGCCCTTTAGGGCTTCTCCACCTCCCCATGCTCCTGAGGGGCAATCAGGGCTGGCAGCCACCACTCGCACCTGCTGCTGATGCCAGCCCTAATCACTCCGTGCCATCAGCAGTGTGAGCGGGGCTGGCGCTGTCTGTGCATGGGAGCAGCAGCAGCAGGAGCAGGGCTTCAGGCAGACGGGGGACCTGGGGCCAAGGTGAAGGGGCGGGGCATGGACACGGAGGATGGACTGAGGCCCACCCCTGTTTCCACTGCAGCCTCGTGGCCCACAGTTCCTTTCAAGGTGCACAAATTCATGTACTGGGTCCCTAGATTATGATAAAAACTTATGATATTAACTAGAATGAAACACATCTGGTTCTGGTTTATGAATATTAAAAAGCACATGAATCAACTTTACTCTCTAAATGTTCTAAAGCAAGATGAATAGCTGAAGAACAGGCTCACTAGTGAAACATTATTCCTGAGGAAGGGAAGGGAGAAACAAGATTCCATGTATGAGTGAGATCATGTGATACTAGTCTTTCTCTGACTGACTTATTTCACTTAGCATGATACTCAGGACATTCTTTCTAAGATATCAAACAAGTTTGCATGGATACCCCCTGCTCCTTGGCCCCTTGCCTGGGTGAGGACGTGCTTACTATAGCTTCTTTTGCTTGGCATGATTTGTGATTTTCTTGATGTGCTTGTTGCCTGATATTTCAAGACTTGCTCTAAATTTGGCTTGGGAATCTCTTAGACTGGACAAGACCAGGCTGAAGGGGCTGCTTTACCCCTTGGAGAATTATATC